>NW_024429185.1:4585195-4737276 GCF_017639785.1 Mesocricetus auratus
AAATAAAAGCAGTCACCAAAAGTCTCCCTTCCCCCCAAAAAAGCCCTGGTCCAGATGGGTTCAGTGCAGAATTTTATTAGAAATTGAAAAAGCTTATACCAATACTCCTGAAAGTATTCCACGCAATAGGAGCAGGACTTTGCCAAACTCTTTCTACAAGGCTTCAATAACCTTGACACCAAAGCCACACAAAGCCACAACTATGAAAGAGAACTTAAGACCAATGTCCGTCATGAACACTGATGCAAAAATACTCAATAAAATACAGGAAATTTGAATTCAAGAACACATGAGAAAATTCATCCCCAGCCGGGCACTGGTGGCGCACGCCTTTAATTCCAGCACTGGGGAGGCAGAGGCAGGTAGATCTCTGTGACTGCGAGGCCAGCCTGGTCTACAGAGCAAGTTCCAGGACAACCTCCAAAACAATAAAGAGAAACCCTGTCTCAAAAACAAACAAACAAAACAAAACCAAAAAAAAAAACAAAACAAAACAAAACAAAACAAAAACTCATCCACCATGATCAAGTAGGCTTCATTCCAGAAATTCAGAGATGGTTCAATGTACGGAAATCCACCAATGTACTCTACCATATAAACAAGCTGAGAAACAAAACTCACATGATCATCTCACTAGATGTTGAAAACATCTTTGAAAAAATCCAACACCCCTTTATGATAAAGGTCTTGGAGAGATCCAGGATAACAGCAACTTACCTTAACATAATAAAAGCTATATACAGCAAAACAATAGCCAACATCAAACTAAATGGACAGAATCTCCACCCGATTCCTCTCAAATCAGGAACAAGACAAGACTGTCCACTCTCTCCATACCTTTTCAATATTGTCCTTGAAGATCTAGCTAGAGCAATACAATGGCAAAAGGAGATCAATGAGATACAAACTCCTACAGCTGATAAATAACTTCAGCAAAGTGGCAGGATACAAGATCAACTCAAGAAAATCTGTAGTTCTACCATATAGAGAGGATAAAAGGGCTGAGAAAAAAAATCAGAGAAACATCGTCTTTTAGACACAAACAACATACAATATCTTGGGGGTAGCACTAACCAAACAAGTGAAAGACCTGTATTGCAAGAACTTTGAGTCTTTAAAGAAAGAAAGTAGATACCAAAATATGGAAAGATCTCCCATGCTCTTGGATAGGTAGGATCAATGAAGTAAAAATGGCAATCCTGCCAAAAGCAATCTACAGATTCAATGCAATCCCCATTAAAATACCAATACAATTCTTCACAGACCTTGAAGGAACAATAATCACCTTTGTATGGAAAAACAAAAGACCCAGGGTAGCCAAAACAATCCTATTCAACAAAGCCACATGGAGTCATCATCATCCCTGATTTCAAGCTCTATTATAGAGCTATAGTACTGAAAACAGCTTGGTATCCGCACAGAAATAGACAGGTAGACCAATGGAATCGAATTGAACACCCTGATATTAACCCAGACATGTATGAACATCTGATCTTTGACAAAGAAGCTAAAAATATACAACGGAAAAAGAAAGCATCTTCAACAAATGGTACTGCCATAACTGGATGCTGGCATGTAGAACAATGCAGAAAGATCCATGTCTATCACCATGCACAAAACTTAAGTCCAAATGGATCAAAGACCTCAACATAAATCCAGCCACACTGAACCTCTTAGAAGAGAAAGTGGGAGGTACCCTTGAATGAATTGGTATAGGAGACAGCTTCCTGAACATAACATCAGTAACACAGACACTGAGGTCAACAATTAATAAATGGGACCTCCTGAAACTAAGAAGCCTCTGTAAGGCAAAGGACACAGTCAGCAAGACAAAAATGCACCCCACACAATGGGAAAAGATATTCACTAACCCAACATCTGACAGAGGGCAGATCTCCAAAATTTACAAAAAACTCAAGAAAGCTAGTCTCCAAAACACTAAAGAATCCAATTAAAAAGTGGGGTGCAGAACTAAATAGAGAATTCTCAATGGAGGAGTTTAAAATGGCTGAGAGGCACTTGAGAAAACGCTCAGTATCCCCAGCCATGAGGGAAATGCAAATCAAAACAACTCTGAGATACCATCTCACTCCTGTCAGAATGGCTAAAATCAAAAACACCAATGACAGCTTATGCTGGCATTGATGTGGAGAAAGGGGAACACTCCTCCATTGCTGGTGGGAGTGCCAACTTGTACATCCATTTTGTAAATCAGTACGGAGATTCCTCAGAAAAATGGAAATCAGCCGGGCATCGGTGGTGCATGCCTTTAATCCCAGCACACGGGAGGCAGAGGCAGGCAGATCTCTGTAAGTTCGAGACCAGCCTGGACTACCAAGCGAGTTCCAGGACAGCCTCCAAAGCCACAGAGAAACCCTGCCTCGAAAAACCAAAGAAAAAAAAAAAGGAAAGAAAAATGGGAATCAGCCTACCACAAGACCCAGCAATACCACTCTTAGGCATAGATCCAATAGATGCACGTTCATACAAGGGCATCTGTTCCACTATGTAATAGCCAGAACATGGAAGCAACCTAGATGCCCCTCTACTGAAGAGTGGATAGAAAAAATGTGGTACATTTACACACTGGACTCCTGAAATTTGCAGGCAAATGGATGGATCTAGAAAAAACCATCCTGAGTGAGGTAACCCAGTCACAAAAAGACAAACACGGTATGTACTCACTCATAAATGGATTTTAGATATGAATCAGGGGAGTACCAGCCTACAATCCCACTGCCAGAGTCTACATAAC
This sequence comes from Mesocricetus auratus, assembly GCF_017639785.1. Taxonomy (NCBI): domain Eukaryota; kingdom Metazoa; phylum Chordata; class Mammalia; order Rodentia; family Cricetidae; genus Mesocricetus; species Mesocricetus auratus. The sequence goes on from NW_024429185.1 coordinate 4,587,951, forward strand.
AGAAACAGAACCTTCAAGGAATGACTGATGGAAGCAGAGGCAGACAGCCACAGCTAAACACTGAGCTGAACTCAAGGAACCCAGAGACAGAGAGGGTGGACTGATGAGCCTAGGGGTCAAGACTGGGCTTGTTTAACCCACAGAAACAGCTGACCTAAACAAGGGGGAGCTCTTGAACTCCAGAATGATGGCTGGTAATCCAGCATGGGACTATTAAAGACCCCCTGAATGTGGTTGTCAGTGAGAAGGCATAGGCAATCTATGGGGCCTTGGGTAATAGATCAGTACTTAACCCTGGCATACAAATGGACTTTGGGTGCCCATCCTACAATGAGAGATGCACTCTCACCCTGGACTCTCAGGGGAGGGTCTAGGCCCTGCCCCAGATGAAATGACAGACTATGGACACCCCTCATGCAGGGCCTCACCCTCCCTGGGGAAAGCAGTGAGGATTGGGGGAGAGGGTGGGAGTAGGTGGAAGTGCATGGGAGGAGGGGAGGGAAAGGGTGAGGGACCTGGGATTGACATGTGAAGCAACCTTGTTTCCAATTTGAATTGAAAAAAAAATCAAAAGAAAAAACAGGGTAAATCCACACACAATACCACCACCACCAAATCCAAAACAAACAAGAATTAACAATCAGTAGTCCCTCAATATTAATGATCTGAACTCACCTATAAAAAAGCACAGGCTAAGAGTATCGATAAGGCAGAAGTCATCCTTTTCCTGCATACAAAAAACATACCTCAACTTGAAAGACAGATGATACCTCAAAAAGTAAAGGGTTGGGAAAAGATTTTACAATCAAATGGACCAAAGAAACAAGCTGGTGCAGCTATCCTACTATCTAACAAATTATATTTCACACTAAAATCAAAACAGATGAAGAAGCTCATTTCATATTCAGAGGAAAAATCCATCAGGATGAAGTCTCAATTCCAAACATCTGTGCCCAAAGAAAAGAAACCCACTTTCATAAAAGAAACACTACTAAAACTCAAATCACACAAAAGACCTCACAGTTATAGTGAGAGACTTCAACACCCCACTCTCACCACTAAACAGGACAACTAGACAGAAACCTAACAAAGAAACAAAGGAACTAACAGAAGTTATGACCCAATTGGGTTTGACCGACATCTATAGAACATTCCACCCAAACACAAAAGAATATACCTTCTTCTCAGCGCCACATGGAACCTTCCCAAAAATTGACCATATACTGGGAATAATATCAACCCTTAACAGGTATAAAAAAAATTGGAAAAACTCCATGCATCTTATCAGACCACCATGTCTTAAAATTAGAATTCAACAACACAAATTGCAGAAACCCTTCAAATTCACGGAAATTGAATAATGCTCAATTGCACCACTCCTGGGTCAAGGAAGACATAAAGAAAGAAATGAAAGACTTCCTAGAATTAAGTGAGAATGTAGAAACAACATACCCAATCTCATGGGACACTTTGAAAACAGTCCTAAAAGAAAAGTTCATAACTGTCCACATCAAAGAACAGGAGCACAATCACACTAGAGCATTAACAGCACACTGGAAAGCTCTAGAACAAAAAGAAGCAAACTTACGCAGGAGGAGTAGACACCAGGAAATAATCAATTGGAGAGCTGAAATAAATGTAGTAGAAACAAACAAAACAATACAAAGAATTGATGTAACAAAGAGTTAGTTCTTCCAGAAAAATCAACAAAATAGACAAAACTTTATCCAAACTAACCAAAAGGCAGAGAGAGAACAGAAAAATTAACAAAATCAGAAATGAAAAGGGGGACATAAGAATGGACAATGACAAAATCCAGAGAATCTTCAGGTCATAATTTGAAAACCTGTACTGCACAAAATTTGAAAATTTAAAGGATGGACTATTTTCTGAATAGATATAACTTATCAAAATTAAAAAAAGAACAGATAAGCAACTTAAACAGACCTGTTATCCCATATGAAACAGAAGCAGTCATCAAAAGTCTCTGAACCAAAAAAAGTCTAGGGCCAGATGGTTTCAGTGCAGAATTCTACCAGAAATTCAAAGAGCTAATACCAATACTCCTCAAATTGCTCCACACTATAGAAGCAGAAGGTTCAATGTCAAACTCTTTTTATGAGGCTGAAATGACCTTGGCACTGAAACTACACAAAGACACAACTAAGAAAGAGAACCACACACCAATATCCCTCATGAACATTGATGGAAAGATACTCAATAAGATACTGGCAATCAAATCCAAGAACACATCAGAGAAATCATCCATCATGATCAAGTGTGCATCATCCCTGGTTCAACATATTAAAATCCATCAATGTAATCAACCATATAAACAAACTGCATAAGAAAAATATCACATGATCATCTCACTAGATGTTGAAAAAGTCTTTGACAAAATCCAATATCCCTACATAATAAAGGTTTTGGAGAAATCAGGGATAACAGGAACATACCTAAACATATTAAAAGCAACATACTGTAAACCAACATCCAATATTAAACCAAATGGAGAGAAACTCAATGCAATTCCTCTAAAATCAGGAACAAGACAAGGCTGTCCATGGTCCTCCATATCTCTTAAACATTGTACTCGAAGTTCTAGACAGACCAATAAGACAACAAAAGGAGTTCAAAGGGTTGCAAGTTGGAAAGGAAGAAGCCAAATTTTCACTATTTGCTGATGATATGATAGTTTACATAAGTGACCCAAAAAACTCTACCAGGGAACTCCTACAACCAATAAACACCTTCAGCAAAGTGGCAGGATACAAGATTATCTAAAAAAAATCAGTATAAAAAGGACGAGAGTATATGTATATGTATATGTATCTTTCTCCTCTGCAGGGAATTCTCGTGGACCAAAAAGAAGCACAGTCTGTCTTGTAATTTATCAGTCTCAGCAACTGTGGCAGCTCATCAAGAGGGCTCCTCCTGGTCTGTGAAGGTAAAGACACTGAACACACACTCACCAAGACATGGCCTGTGGTCTCCCTCACAGCTTCCTGCAGGTGCATCAGAGGAGATCCGTAAAAAGAATGTGCATGTTACCTTTTTTTGGTGCTCCTGATTGCTAAGCCTTCCCTGAGTGCCACAGCAAACAGGGCCCAGCCATCTGGGTCTCAGGACATCAGCATCTGCCCTACTGAATGATCAGATATCAAGTGACTACAGCCCAGGTTTTCCCAGTAAATACCATCCAACCCAGCAGACAGAGCCCTAGTCTGGGTAGTATTTTACTAGAAATTCTTGTAATCCCCACCGCACTTCCTGCTCCTCTTCCAAGGCACAGAGTCCTTTGTGGACACATTCCTTTACACACTCAGGGTCCAGCATTGTCAACCCATTGTTCCAGAGCTGTGAAGTCTTGCAGACAGATGTTGCATTCCAACAGCAACTGTGGTCATCGTTCAAATGATGTTAAAGGAGGGGGGGCAGGAGAGGGAACACAATGACAAGTCATGGTAGGGCTTGCAGGCAGAATAGAGGTGTGTACATGATGTAGTTAGAATCTCCAAGAACTGTTTCCAGAAGTTGAAACAGGATTCATGGTAATGGACTACAGAGACTAGGGGTTTGTATGAGATCATAGCAAGGATTATCATACCATTTCTATCTGCCAGAATATCTTAAACCAGGAAAATAAGAGTTTGTTAGACACAGTCACACATTTTACCCTCCTCTTTTGGTTGAACTGCAGGAATTTGGTTTGAAAATCTTGATGTTTTGGTGTGTGGACCCCAAGAAATGGTCAGTCAGAACATTTATTTATTGATCATATAAAATGTATTACAAAATCCACACTGCTAGTATTATCATCAAAGCAAAAATAGCCCTCATCTTGCTGGCTGCCCTTCCCTTTCTGCACTGTCCCTACACTGGGTTCAAGGTTGGGCAGTGAGCTCAGTACCTGCACACATCCCTCTTCATTGGTATGTTCCTAACAAAAGCCAGAGAACCTAGAGAACACTTATTCACTGGTCTCTTTTTCTCTTACTAACCACTCAAGCTCAGCCCTGGAAGAAGTAGCAGGACCATCTCCCCAGCCATGGGCAGCAGAGTCAGGATTATGAGTTCAAAACAATTCTCTATTACATAGTGTGAAGTAAGCCTAAAACACATGAAACATTGCAATAAATAGAAATAAAACCCAACAATTGAGAGAAAGGAATCAAACTATGAATGGCGGATGCTGAGATCTGTTACCTGACACAGAGTTTCTCAAACCTCTCACTTGACTTAACTGTGTCAAGCAGGACTGAACATATATGCATAGGAGAGTTCCTTAATTGTAAATATCTGTGTTCAAGGACAACCTGATCTACAAGAGTTAGTTCTAAACAGCTTCCAAAGCTCCCAAGAAACCTTGTCTCGAAAAACAACAAAAATTTCATTCATTCACTTAAATACTTCTTTATTTGTTTTTTGGTTTTTCGAGACAGTGTTTCTCTGTATTGTTATGGAGCCTGTCCTGGAATGGGCAGGTGCATCTCTGTGAGTTCGAGGCCAGCCTGGTCTACACAGCAAGTTCCAGGACAGCCTCCAAAGCCACAGAGAAACACATCTCGAAAAACCAAAAATAAAATGTACAAAGGTCATTGACCACCAGGAGAGCAACAGAGTGTGATTAAGTCCACCATGGTCAACATAAGAGAGCTGAAAGTGCAGCAATTCTAGAATTAACATGCCTGCCCCCAGCCTGGTCTACAGAGTGAGTTTCAGGACAGCCTCCAAATCCACAGAGAAACCCTGTCTCGAAAAACCAAAAAACAAAAACAAAAAAACATGCCTTCCCAGGGGGAAATCACTCAAAATATTTAAGAGATAAATGAGCAAAAACCTCTACACTGATAGCACACATTAATTTCTCACTAATGCTCAAAGAGGAGAGAGTCTAGAAAAGAGTTTGTACTCCACACATGCTGTCATCGTTATGTCTCTCCTAGGTTAAGGCTTCAAGTAAAACCTTGAACAATGTAAATAGGGACAGGAGACTGCAATTGTAGCTACTTAAGCTGATGGGAGACATATACCAAAGATATTCCAAGAATTAGTACACCAGTGACCTGAACGAGCAGGCCATTCTTTGGAGACACAGTGCTGAAGGGCAAGGGCCAGGGGATGAGAGAGAGGAAAAGTAGAAGGTAAAAACAAGTGAAAGCTGCTTAGGGGAGGTCTCACACAATTTGTAAGGGCCATGTGGTGAAAGACCCCAAATTTATAGAAATAAAATATAAGCTTAAACAGGGAGGGCACCCCACTAGAGAACTTGGGAAGTGAACAAAGGACCCCATCCCAGGAACCGGCCAAACCACAGAATGGAATGTATGGTTTAGCAACCTTAATTGCAGAAGGGCTGTAAATCCACGAAAGGCCAATTACAGGCTGCCGACCATCTGGAAGAACTGACCAGGTCGTCAGAGAAGGGCAAACAAGATTAGTGGGAAACAAGGAGATAACACTATTTACTTAGGGAGAGATAATTAAATCATGCCAAGGTTTGAGGAAGTTACAACATTGTAGGTCAGGAAGATATCTACTTCCCCAGGTCAAGAGTCACGTACCCCCTTCCCCCGTCACAAGATAGGGAACCCTCCCAAAAGCTTGTGGTTTTTGTCTTTAAAAGCTGATTGTAACTGAACCTTGGAACCAATCTGTCTAAAAGCTGACCGAGAGGCCCATCTGCAGATGCCTAATTAAAGCCTCTTGCGTGTTGCATCAATTGGCGCGTGGACTCTTGATTCTTGGGGTGAGGAATCCAGCTTGGGGACCCCTCCTCAATTCGGGGCACCCCAACAGTGGGACATCACAGAACAACTAATGTGGCCACAGTTTTGCACCCAGCCCTGGGAGGACTTCACACACCAGCTTTCAAGGCTCAGCAACTTCTTCCCTTCTGGGTCCCACAGCCCATAGCTCACCTTGTCAGGTCTTCCCACCTTGGCCATGCTTCCTTCACAGCTCCCTGCGGCAGGGCTCACAGCTCAGCACCCAAAACCACAGCTCCTGCTCCACTACAGAGCCAGGTATTCAACGTGGTTCCAGGAAGAGGCGTGGACTCTCCTGACTGGCAGGTTGGTCTAGGGTTCATGATTGGCTAGTGAAGCCTGAGGGACAGCAGCACCTCCCCTAAGGTCACAATGTGTTCAAAGGCACAGCATAGTGAGAAACCCTGGTCTGCAGAGATTTGCATTTGAACAGTGCTTGCCCCAGCTGCAATTTCTGGCCTAGCCACCTTTCATAACAAAGGCACTAGAGATTCTTCCTCAGGACACAAAGTGGCTAGTTTGCATAGCCCATTACACACTGTGGAGTGCAATTATTCCACTGCCTCAAAGGTGGAAGGGTGTCCAGAATATTTCCAGTTAAGGAGAGAGTTTGGGGCCAGGTGGTGGTAGCGCTCGCCTTTAATGCCAGCAGAGGCAGAGCCAGGCGGATCTCTGACAGCCTCCAAAACAATACACAGAAAGCCTGTCTCATAAAACCATAAAACCAAAAAAAACAAAAAGAAGAGAGTTTGGGACACAAAAGGAGATGCATGTTATGTGACTTCACACTGAGGGCAGACAATCTTGAGGAAAGGAAAGGAACCAGATCACAAACAAGATAATATCTTTCTCCAACTAGAAAGATGGCTCCTGTGGCTCCATTGCTTTAGAAGACTTATTCCGGACATTCAAGTGAATCTCTTGACAAAAGAATAATAACAAAATCTTTAGTCTTCAAGGTCAGATGAATAATCCCAGAGAAATGGAACAAGGAACAATGTACTGTGATCCATCAGTGGACAGGTGAAAATCCAAAAACAAACAAGATAAAAAAACCACAGCAGTATTATTCAAGGTTCTCTACTGGAACGGAACTGATAGAATAAATCACAAGGAAAGCAGAAATTAGATTAAAATGTCTCACAAGCTGTGTCCAGCTAGCCCACCAATGGCTTTCTACCAATAGAAAGGTGAAGACTTCAGTAGTTGTTCAACCATAAGGTTGGATGGCTCAGCTGGTCTGCAATATATATCAGCAATCCTAAGAAGTAGACTTTAAAGAGAGTAAAGTATTGAGATTCACAGTCACAGCCTGGGCCATCAAACAAAGAGAAAGAGCTTCCATCCTCAATATCCTTTATATGTGTGATCTGCCACCAGAAGGTCCGGCCAACATTAATGCAGGATCTTGTTACCTCAAAAGATCCAAATTAATGAAGAGTCTTCACATTCTAAACCTGTCATTAAGAAAAATCATCACAGATGTACACAATTCTTTGGCATTCAGTAAATTCGAGAGGTGGTCAGTTTGACTACCAAGAACAGCCATCAGAACAACCAGGACAGAAGACTAGAGAAAGATTTATCAGCAGGAGGCCTTGAGAGATTGGTATTCGTTTCCAAAGTTATTTTCATTTTTTATTCATTTATTTATTTATTTATTTGGTTTTCCGAGACAGGGTTTCTCTGTATTGTTTTGGAGGCTGTCCTGGAACTTTTTCTGTAGACCAGGCTGGTCAGGAACTCACAGGGATCTGCCAGCCTCTGCCTTCCGAGTGCTGGGATTAAAGGTGTGTGTCACCAATGCCTGGCATTTCCAAAGTTCTTAAGCATGTAAGCATAGGAATTTTGCTCAGGGAGTCTGGACAAGTTCATATAAAGTTTTGCCAAAACATGCTCAGTTAACAAATGCAGTTCTGATTATGGTCACAAGGTAAAGACAGAGATATATAGGGAATTCCTTACCTCACAGGCATGCAGGAAAAATACATAAGTTCTTAAAATTATATGAAGAAGTGCCCATGGCATGTTCATCTTACACCACAGTGTCCTTGCTGAAAGTCCAGTCAATGACATTGTGAAAGCAGATTGCTTTGGATCCTATGATCTCTGTCAGTCATTACATATGATCTAAATGACAGATGTATCAATGCCACAATTCTCACAAGTACAAAGGACAGAAAACACAAATTCAGAAAACATCAAGGAAAAGTCACCTAGAAACACTGAGTTCATTTATAATATTTGGAAGATATGCTGAGCTATTATAACCTGAGAATAAAGGTCCTTTTTTTTTTTTGATTTTATGAGACAGGGTTTCTCTGTATAGTTTTGGAGGCTGTCGGTCCAGCGTGGCCTCGAACTCACAGAGATCTGCCTGCTTCTGACTCCCGAGTGCTGGGATTAAAGGCCAGAGCCTCCACAGACCAGCAAGAACAAAGGTCCTTTTACATCTGAAAGGCCAGAGCTGCTTCCAAACAGGACCTGAACCAGTTCTTTTAAGTAGCCCTGGTTGCAAATTGTCTCATGTCTTTGACATCACTATAAAGAATTTCATTGTTGCCCTTTGTAACCTGCATTTTGATTTTAGTTATATTGTATTTTGCCTGCATGTGTCCATGCCCAGCAACTACAGAATCCACAGGAAACCAAGAGAGGCTGGGGAGTGGCTTTACAGCAAATGGTTAGCTACAATGTGGTTTCTGGGAATGGAACCTGATCCTCTGCAACAACAGCCATGCCTCTTAACTGTTCAGCCATCTCTCAGCCCTTCTTTTATTTAAAATTTACTTCTCTATGTTTGTGATTAAAAGGCTTTCTATTACCTCCCTCACTTTTTGCTCTCTCTGCAATCTTTGGTATATACTTGCCTCCTGAGTTCTTTCTTGTTAACAATGTATTAGTAGGAATATAGAAAAACATGAATACTATGTTCTGAGTCCACTGTGTTTGTTTTATGCGCGTGGTTTAAGGGCTGGAATATTGTGTTGGATAAAAAGTGAGGGAGCTCATTTCTATGTGAGACTAATTTTCTCACCTGAAGGAGAGGAGATTTCCACTTTTTAATGAGTCTCAGGTGTCTGACCCCGACTAGGCTTCCTTGGACAGGGAAGATAATCAAGAACAGAAAACTTAATTCAAAATTACCTTAGAAGTTAAGAGTAATCATTATTCCACTGGGCGGTGGTAGAACACACCTTCAATCCCAGGATTTGGAAGGCAGAGGCAGGAGGATCTCGGTGAGTTCGAAACCAGCCTGGTCTACAAGAACTCATTCCAGGATACCCTTGAAAGCTACTGAGAAACCCTGTCTCAAAAAAACAAAACAAACAAAGGGCTAGTTCCAGGACAGACTTCAAAGCTACACAGGGCAACCCTGTCTTGAAAGAAAAAAAACAAAACAAAACAATAAAAGCCAGGCATTGGTGGTGTGTGCCTTTAATCCCAGCACGCGGGAGGCAGAGGCAAGTAGATCTCTGTGAGTTTGAGGCCCACCTGATCTACAGAGTGAGTTCCAGGACAGCCTCCAAAACTACAGAGAATCCCAGTCTCAAAAAAAAAAAAAAAAGCTGGGAGAGTCATATTTGACATATTTGTTGACAAATTGCTTTTTGTGGGAGGTTAATCTTTGACAATGGGAAATTACTTGTTAGAATGGAAAAATACTCCCATTTTGATGTATATATAAAGTCAAATGGAGCTATTCTGGGCTGCCCACCTGTGTGAAATTCACCAAGTGGCCAGAGAATTCATTTCTTCATACTGATGCCCCTTTCCCATCTCAGGACTTGGACCCAAAGCTAGGCTGGACCAGATGAGATAGAAATACGTGCATACAGAAGAACAAAACCTGGTACACATAAAAGAATGCCAGAAATCCTGGCATTGGTGGTGCACCTTTAATCCCATCATTTAGGAGGCAAAGGAAGGCAGAGCTCTCTGAGTTCATCTTGGGGCCCAAAGAGCTGGTTCTGCTTCAGAGAGTTCAATACTGTCCTTATTCTTCAAGGCTCTCTTCAAGGTTCAAGTCCTAAGACCTAAAGGTCTAAGGCATGGGTAGACCTTTGTTTGTTCTTGGTCATAGATGTTATCTAAGTACCATTAGACTAAGGTTAGGTTACTCTTGGTCTTCGAGGCCAGATAATGAATAACGGAGTCTATGGTGTAGTTACCAAATGTTTGAATAATTAAGGAAGAAAGTCTGGTTATTCCTTGTACATGATAAAAAACTATTTTACCATTGTTGTGCCCAAGTTGCAAAATCCCCAGAGATCACCAGGAAGACCCATGAAACTGCAAAAGCAAGGTTTAATGATTATTCATCCAAACACAACAGGGACCCCGTCTGGCTAGCATCCCTTAGAGGGAGTGAAGTTCCCTGACTCCTGCTAGGTTTTATTATTATTTTTATTTTTTTATATTTTATTTATTGTGTATACAGTCTTCTGCCTGCGGAGGGCACCAGATCTCATTCAAGGTGGTTGTGAGCCACAATGTGGTTGCTGGGAATTGAACTCAGGACCTCTGGAAGAACAGTCAGTGCTCTTAACCGCTGAGCCATCTCTCCAGCCCACTGCTAGGTTTTAAAGACAAAAGTTAGAGGATTACATCAGTAGGTACAGGTTGGTTTCTGATTGGTTGACACTTGGGTACAATTAGGAGCATTTCTCAAAGTCATATTTTGGCATGAAATACCTGTGTACCAATTATTTTCATTGGTTAGTGCTGAGAGGGAACATTCTGTGGTTTCTATTGCATTGTCTTGTTATTTGCAGTTTTCAGAACTATATCCTGGAGACTGCAGGGGAAGTTTTGGTCCCCCCTGGAGTTTCTTTTGTGGCCAAACAGTTCCCAGGAAACAAGCATCTAGAAGGCTGGGGGTGGGGTGGGGGTGGGGGTCTGGAGTTTCTTTGTGTTCAGCTTTGGCCCTAGACTCTGGGAGGCCAGAGGATCTGAAGTTTCCTTGTGTCAGAGGCCTATGTGTCTTTTCTTCCGCCTGTTATGGCTATTAAAGCAAGGGGCTGAGTGAGGGTCTGATTCCTTTATGTCTAAATTATTAGAAGTGAAGTCTCTGAGTTTAGTTTACCCTTTCAGCCATGTTCATCTTTTTTGGTTGGAGTACTTAAGAATATTGAAGAATAAACTTGGGATGCTCAGCATTCACTGGTTTTCTCTCCAGACTCTATCCTGGGTCTCTGTCTTTTTCTTCACATCTTTACCTGCCCTTTCTCAATCACACTGCACCTCTCATGTATGATCCAGGCGAGTCCGCTGGACCCGACTGAAGCCTCACAAAGATGAGCTACAACAAGTTCAGGGCTAGGCAGGAGTACACAGAAAAACCATGCCTCAAAAAATAAATAATAAATAAATAAAGGCTGAAATTAGACCTGTAAAAAAAGCTGCAACAATAAGAACAACACATGAAGAGAAGAGTTGCACAAAAACCTTATTTTTCAAAGTGGGTAGTAGTAGATTCTTTTAATTTCAGCACTCCAGACACAGAGGAAGGAAGATGCATACTGAATTTTAAAGCATGTGCATAGTCAATAAGGGCAAACACACATACATACACCAGAATAGAACAATACTGAATAATATACATGAAATGGAGCATTGGATACTTGGGGAAAAATACCTTTTAAATTATTTCAGGTGTCAGCCACTGATCCCCATCAAGTCACTGTCAGAAATGATACTAACAGAGCCAAGCTGATCTCCACAAATTGGAACCAGCTTGGTCTGTATTGTGAGTATGCTAGTAAGACATATCTCAATTATAGGCTCATACAATTGAATATGATATTGTTTTCTTGCTTGAGATATGATCACATTAGAAAACCCCACGTTGCCTGGATCTCTCTCTGTAATGTACTTCAACAATTCCACTATATATTTCATTCTGTATCATTTGGCTCATTATTCAATGCATAGCATTTTTCTATACAAGATCAAGCATGAGAGCAATTTTCTTTATACTTACTTATATTGGAAGAGATATGGATCGGGAGAAATTTTACAGTGCTTGCACTCCCTGTTGTTTTTCTTCATCTGACTATTCTACAAAATTAATATCAAGCTTTCCTCAAACTCTTTCTAGTTTAATATTTTAACTAGTTTGTCTGTAAATTAAGCTCTTTGCACATTTTCTTCTAATATTAAGAGTCCAAGTGTAAAACCTAAATCAATACTGTCCAGAGTAAATACTCTAGCTTCCAGTAACCCAACGACTTTTAAAGAATGTTTTTTATAAAATTGTTAGAAATTTTCTCAGAATTGCATTTTTTTGAAGACCACAATTTTTCTTTTTTTTTTTTTTTGGTTTTTCGAGACAGGGTTTCTCTATATTGTTTTGGAGGCTGTCCTGGAACTAGCTTTGTAGACCAGGCTGGCCTCAAACTCACAGAAATCCGCCTGCCTCTGCCTCCCGAGTACTGGGATTAAAGGCGTGCGCCACCAACGCCCGGCCACAATTTTTGTAACTATGCACAAATGCAGTATTTTTTTTTGTGCTATCAAAACATTGAGTTAAATAGCCATTATTGTATGCTACCTAAAACAAAGACTGACTATACCGGATTTATAGGTGATGTCCGATAATGCTGTTGTTATGTTTTTGTTTGTGTTTCAAGACAGGAATTCTCTGTTTTGATTTGGAGGGTGACCTGCAACTAGCTCTTGTAGACCAGGCTGGCTTTGAACTCAGAGAGATCAGCCTGCCTGTGCCTCCCAAGTGTTGGGATTAAAGGTGTGCGCTATCAATGCCTGGCTGGATAATGCTGTTGTACACTGTAAACATTTGTCAGCCATACTGTTTTAATAATAATGTTGATTGTCCAGTAGCCAGGCACGGAGTATAGGTGGGAAAACCAGACTAGGAGAATTCTGGGAAGAGCAAAGACAGAGACGCAGTTGTGAGCTAAACACAGAGGAAATAAGATGAGAATATCTTACTGAGAAAAGGTACCAAGCCATGTGGCTAAACATAGAAAAGAATTATGGGTTAATTTAAGTTTAAGTATAAAACTTCTGTGGTGCTAGACATGAGGAATGTTTTTGCCACACAACAAACTTGCTAATTTAAGATGCAAAGAAATTATAATAATAGCACCCATTTTTATAGGCAGGTGGAAGTAAAGCCCTTAAACTTTAAAAAATGCAGAATACATGTTTTAGCAAATAAACCCTCTATTGTGAGAATTTCACATGGTGCCAAGTTGAGCGTTTCTCCTGTGAAACTCTCTAGAGCTTCAAATTACAAATATATACATCAAACCAGATTTATATAAAATTCCATTTTCTTGGATCCATCTCATAGCTGCTATGAATCAGAATAACTCAGATGCTGCCAAGTAAACTGTAGTAAGTTCTTCTTGCAATCTTGTCAAACATCCGAATTGGGTTTTCATTATTCCACACTTGCTGAGCTTTTGTTTTTAAATCACCCATATCTACCCACAATGTGTAAAACACACAGTGACTGTGAACAAATGCTTGTTGTATCTGCAGCCTCTGTTTTATGCCTCTCACTGGCAGAACCACTTCCTTCTCTAACTCTAAAATCATCAGTAACCCCAGGTCTTTGCATGTGATGTTAACTTTTAACAATTCAGGAGTACATGACATGGAACCCTACACACAAAAGCTGGGAGGAAAACAGCCATGAATTGGTACTGAGTCAGATCACAGAACAACAAAATAATTCCATTCAGGATAGTAAGAGTAAGCCTAAGGATTTAAAGTCCCTGAAAATCTCTTAAACCTCAGAGTGTCATGTGGTGCTACAGACTTGTAATCTAGGGATTTAGGGTGACTAGTCAGGGGTATAGCAAGGGCAATGCCTGTGGGGCTACAGACAGGGTTCAAGTCCACCTCAAACAACAATGGAGACCTTGACTCAAAACCACTTTTCAAAAGGACTGGAGATGCAGCTGTTCTAGACCGAATTCACCTTTATAGCACACCAGGATTTAATATTGGCTGTGACCCTGTAATGGCCCCTTGAGCAGCATGTTCTTGAGAGGCCCCTTCTTTGATGGGGTGGGGTAGGGTGGCTGCTTGTAAATCAGGATTGTCTCCTTTGTTATGGGAATATAGCTTAATGGCTGTCTAATCCTGGGGGGAAAATATTTACATCTTATGACACAAATCTCTTACAGGTTTAGTTAGCACACTACTTATCTTAGAGGTATTTGAGTCAGTACTCCCTTAGCTAAATTGTACTTTATGTGACTTAATGTTCCCTAAGAATCAGTAAATTCCACCGGGCATTGCTGGCTCAAGCCTTTAATCCCACACTCCAGGGGCAGGTGGATCTCTGTGAGTTCGAGGCCAGCCTGGTCTACAGAGCGAGTTCCAGGACAGCCTCCAAAACAATACAGAGATTCCATGTTTCGAAAAAAAAAAAAATTGATAAATCCTCCTACCATCAATTCTACTCCTCTACATGAGAGTTGGGCAGGTGAGTGCTACTCTGCACAGGAGACACCGTTTACAAGCTCCACAGCATTAACTCCAGAATGACCCTACACCTAAATGTTAAAGTTAAACCTGCAGAACTTCTGGAAAACACTAGGAGACCGGGGCTCTCCGAGTTTGGCAAATCTGCCTTCCACAGTGACAGTAGGCACTACAGGCACAGCATTTCAACGTGACCCCAGCAAGGCTATCTCTAAGCGCAGTCCGGCTCCCAGTGTCCTGCTCAGACGCAGCCCGCGTAACGAAGTATTCAGAGGCTGCGGCCCGCCGGGCCCACGCACGTAAAGGACCACGCAGGACCGCACGGGACGGGCAGGACCACAGTGAACTCTGCGTCGGGCTCCCACCCGGCCCGGGAAGGACTCGCCACACCGCGCTCCCGTCTGGGGACAACAGCCCTTTGCTCACCATGGCCGGCCACTCCTCCTCCGCATCTGTGGGCAGCAGCCCCTCGCTCACGATGGCCAGGCGGTCAAGCTCACACGCTCTCTCCACAGCAAAGCCCACGGCACAGCGCAACCGAGTAGCTTCCGAATTCCGCAGTGGGAGGGGCTGAGGCAGAAGTTTGGCTTGCGGAAGAACCCTCCCATCTGACTGACGGGTCTTGTGGAGATCCTGATTGGCTGGTGAGGCCTGAGTGACAGGAATAATTCCCCGTGGGGAACCAGTGAGCCTCAGGAACACAGCATAGTGGGTCTCAGTCCTGCCTTCCTGGCTAAGCACAGATGGACTGGAGGTTTGCACTAGATTTATTAGGTCTCTGGCTAGTGTAGATCAATGGGTCAGTTTTAAAAGGAAGTACACAAACCCAGGAAGAGACTAACCAGATGTTGCACAAGAAGAACGCAGGGTACGTCAGGAACATTATAAACAAAGTTCACAGTGGCCATGGCACTGATAACCACAGCAGCACGCGTAGAAAGAGCTGGGTTCTCGGGATATGATATGAAACAACCCCTCCCCTTCACCAACTCTCCCAGTATTCCCAGATTTAGAGGAGATCTGGTTTTGTTCTGTACATCAATGCCATTGAGAAAACTCCCAAGGCCTGGGCAGATTGCCAAACTCAGTGAGGCCTAGTTTCTCAAAGTTCTACATGTCACATTTCACATTTGGGTGCAAGTTCCATTTGGAGTTAATTTTGTGGAGGTTGTAAGTGGCATCTCATGTACTGGATAGCACTCTATGCTAAACTGTGATGCAGAACAATGGAATTGGTGATATAAAGGATTTACCACGTTGTGCCCAAATTCTGAACCCCAAAATCACCAAGAGGCCCATTGTACACTGTCTGTAAAGCACACCCAGAGCTGTAAAGCACAGCCTTGCCAGCTAACTTCTGATTGGTTCCTTGCCATGAGGAGAGCATGTCACCTTAGTGACCAGGACAAGAGCAGCAAGGTCATGAAAGCACACGTCATGGCTGCTAAAATGGGGGGCTGGTCACTACAACCAATGCTTGGAAGAGTCACACAAGGGAGAATTAATCTAAGGGAGAGAGCTGCCTCTAAAATACCCCAGAGATAAGTAGCATGTGAACCAGGCAGGCCTGTTAGGGATTAGGATGCTGGGATGTAAATGTTTATTTAATTTTTCTTTATATGCATGTTGTTATTGGTCACATAGGAGAGCTTGTCTCAGAAACATTTTTCTGAAAAGCTGTTCTCAAATGATTGTTTTCTCAGGGAGAATTCACTTTAAATACTGAAAATTTAATAAAGAAGTATGTCTTTAATAACAGCATGTACCCAGCTGTGGTCAATGCTGAAGGAGGAACCATCCAACAATGGGTTTTGCATTCCACAAATGCTGTCATCGTTAAGTCTCTTCTAGGCCCCAGGATGTACACTGAACAATTTAAATGGGGACAGGAGACTGCAAGTCTAGCCACTCAGGCAGATGAAATCTATCTTTCAGATCATACATTATGTTCTACAGTTAAAAGATGTATCAATAGATTTAAAAATGTGTGCCATTGTCACAATTCTCACACCTACAAAGGGCAGAGAATACAAACACAGAAAACGTCAAGGAAAAAGTCCCCTATCAGTACTGTGGATGCTGCTCTTAGGTGAAGAGTCCTGCTGAGCGATTCTAACCTTGGCATAAAGCTGCTTTTGCCTGTGAGCATGCTGGCTCAGAGGATGGATACATCGCCAGAATGAGTTCATTTCAACTAGCCCCGCCTACTGTGTATCTCAGAGCTGTGATATCACTCTTGGGCTTTTGGAGACAGGGTTTCTCTTTGTAGCTTTGGAGCCTGTCCTGGAACTAGTTCTTATAGACCAGGCTGGCCTTGAACTCACAGAGATCCACCTGCCTCTGCCTTCCGTGTGCTGAGATTAAAGGCATTTTCCACCACTGCCCGTGGAGAATTCCATTTTTTAAGCTATAAATTTTGTTTTTTTATATGGGTGTTTGCCTTCTAGAGTCTTGCAGTACTCGCAGAGGCCAGAAGAGTGCAACAGAATCCTTTGGCCTTGTGTTGGCAGATGATTGTCCTCTGTAACAATATCCAGTGATGGTAACTGCTAAGGTGTCTCTCTTACTGGTTTTTAATTTAAAATGTATTTTCATACACTTTAATTAAAATATATTACAACATTCCCCCCCTTCCTTGTTCTCTTTCCTGTCCTTTCCCAATTTCTTCCTTGTTTGATGTGTGTGAATACGAATGCACAGATACATGAATAAAACCTGCTGAGTCCATTTCTGTTGGCTGAGTGTGTATGTGGTTTCAGGGCTGAACACACTGAACTTGATAAACAGTTAGGGATCTCTTCCCTGCCTGAAGCTAATTCTCCCACCTGCAGGAGAATTTCCCCATTTAATGAGTAACAGGAGTCTGACCTTGAAGTGACCCAGGCTGCCGTGGAAAGGAAACATTATCAAGAACGGAAAACCTGGGGTGTAAACGCCTCAGCTACCACTTGCTGGTGTCATGGCCCTGAAGGAGCTGCAGGGAAGACTAGGAACACTGGTCTGAGCCAATCACAGCCATCCTCGGTTCCGTGGGCCTCATGCCATACCCCATTGACGGTTTTCACCTTGGATGACCTCAAAATTCTGAAATTCCTGCCTCCACTTCCTAGGTTCCCTGATTACAGGGCTGTGCCACCATCCCTGGCTTGGGTGGCTTCAACTTCATTTAGTGACACTTTAGAATGACAGAATGAGTAAAATGAGCAGTTCTATTTAACTATATTGTAAACTTCAGGAAGGAGACCTGGAGGGAGCTGTCCTGCCACAGGTGCAGTGAGTTCCTACAGAGAGCACGGTGGGAGCCAGCTTGTCCTCAGGTAAACCCCAAGGCCTGCTCTCTGCCCATTTAAACCTTTGGCATTCAGACCAGAGCTCCCTCTCTAACAACTCCTCCAAACCCCACCCGTCTTTTTAAATGCCTACCTGTCCCAGACTTAGGGTGACTTCCTTTTAAGTCTCAGGATCTTCTGACAACCAGGTGTCTCCAGGAGTCAGCAGCTTCCAGGGTTCCTAACTGAAGGCTTGGCAGAATCAGGGAAGCAGACTGTGACTCTGCTCAGACAAGTCAGTCTTCATGTTTGCAAGTTCCTTTTTCTGTGCTCACAGGAGGCATGGACTCCAGCAGGACTACAATGACAGGTGAACTTGTTGGCTCCCATTGCTGCCTATTTACCACACTGAGGTAATCAGCCTTGTGGCTTTGGTCAAGCAGGCAGCCACTTTCTAAAGACTTGTATTGCAAGTTTCATTCCTGATCATTTTTCACACTATTCCCTCATTTTGTGGAGACTTGGGCTCAGAAACTTCTTAAAGCACCATGGCTAAATGGGTTTCCGATGGCATGAATCTTGTATTTCTTCTGGGTCATCAGAGCTGAGGTAATGATGAACTCAGGCTCACCCATTCACACCTTACTGCTCTAATGACTGGCATGTTCATGTGGCTGAACAGATACTCAACACCTAAGAGCACTGGCTGCTCCTCCACAGGGCCTGACTTTGACTCCCACACCCACAAGACAGCTCAAAACTATGTGTAACTACACACACAAGGAATCAGATACTCTTTTGTGACTACCATGGGTACCTTACATGCGCTGGAAAAACTTATATACCTAAATTAAATATCACTCTTTTTGAAAATAACATGTACACAAAGAAAAGATTTTTTTAATACAGAATCACATTTATATCTGAATTTTCACCATCTGCACATATGGGGCCCTAGGAGGCCCGAGAAATGCATCATATCTCCTGGACCTGGAAATACAAGTAGCTCTGAGCTAACTGATGTGGGTGACAGGAACCAAACTTGGGTACCCAAGAGGAGCAGTACTATTGAACAAGCAAGCCCTCCAGCTCCCAACACGTCATTATAATGCAGAAGATGAAGATGCCTAATTGCTCCTTCTGACTCCTGTCACTTAAAAGTGAAAGGCCCTGTGAGAACGTTGTCAAAGGACTCAGGCTTTCTATTCCTCTGTGAATGGACTTGCCACATTGCTTCATAGTTTCATTGTAAACAAAGTTTTCATAATGTGACTAAAGATAACAAAAGCTTTTGTTAAATCAGTCACATCATATTAGAAAATGTTTCATCATTTGAAATTTGCTTTCTTTTTGGATTTTTTTTTTTGAGACAGGATATCTCTACATAGCCATGGCTTTCCTGGAACCCACTATGTGAATCAGGCTGATCTCAGACTTAGAGAGATTGACATTCCGCTGTCTCTCAAGAGTTGGGATTATACACATACACCTCTAAGCTCAACTGAGAAATGTTTTTAAAATGACTTATCTTTGAATTGAAGTGGCCAGCACCCCCCTCCCCTAGTTTATCAGCCATGACAGGCTAACATGTGCTTGCATGACCTTGCCCCTCCTATCCTGGTCACTAGGAGGTCAGAAACCCTGTGGTAAGGAACCAATCTGAAGTTAGCTGGCGGGGCTGTGCTTTATGGCTCTGGGTGTGGTTTACGGACAAGTGCACAACAGTGATACACAGAGCATAGCAACTGCTATGGGTGGGCCTATGGGCCATAACAACCAGTTGACCAATCAACACAGGGCAGGTCGTCCAAACCTGGAAGAGCACCAATCCTGAGATTGTTGCATACCCTTAGACACTCCCCTTACACTGTCCCTTAGTATCCCAGCCTTGTGTTTTCTCTGGATCTTTCTCTAGCCATTTGCTTCAGTGAAAGGATGAAAGGCCCAAACTAATGGGGTTAGCTCATTAAACAAGTACAATAAGTGACTCTTTGCTTTTGCATAGAAATGGGCCTCTTGGTGATTTTGGTGTTCAGAATTTGGGCACAACAGAATCAGAGAATTAAATGATAAAATAAGATTTAAAAAGGAACCATTAATATTTTGATGAGCATTAATAGTTCTTGAAATTTTATAATAATAATTTAAATTGACAAATCATCTCATCTGTTCTCAATAATTGGCCTATTTTCTTTGCTTTGTTAACTTCATCCATTTAAAAATGTTTTAACTATGCTTGCATGTATATATACCTGTGCCAGTGTGGCAGCGAGATGACAGGGGGCTATTGTCCACTTCTCCTATGTGAGTTCTAGAGATGAAACCCACAAATTCATCTGGCTGTTAGTGACCTCAATGGCATTTATTTGTGTCTAAAAAGTATTTTGTATGTGCTGGTATCAGAGTGTGCATATGCCGAGTGGTGGGAATAAAGGCGTGCACCACCACCGCCTGGCCGCTATTTCTTAGTCTTATTACTAACTAGCTCTTACAACTTAAATTAACCCACAATTCCTATCATGTTTAGCCACATGGCTTGTTACCTTTTCTCAGTAAGGCATCTTGTTTCCTCTGTGTTTGGCTGACCCCTGCATCTCTGTTTTTCCTCTTCCCAGAATTCTCCTAGTCTGTTTGTCCCACCTATATTCCCTGCCTGGCTACTGGCCAATC
Source organism: Mesocricetus auratus (assembly GCF_017639785.1). NCBI lineage: Eukaryota > Metazoa > Chordata > Mammalia > Rodentia > Cricetidae > Mesocricetus > Mesocricetus auratus. The sequence continues at coordinate 4,608,118 of NW_024429185.1, forward strand.
AGCATTATTATTAAACCAATACGAGTGACAAATCTTTTTTTTTTTTTTTTTTTTTTTTTTGGTTTTTCGAGACAGGGTTTCTCTGTGGCTTTGGAAGCTGTCCTGGAACTCACTCTGTAGACCAGGCTGGCCTCGAACTCACAGAGATCAGCCTGCCTCTGCCTCCCGAGTGCTGGGATTAAAGGCGTGTGCCACCAACGCCCGGCACGAGTGACAAATCTTTACAGTATACAAGAACATCTTCCCACAGCACCTAGGACTCCAGTATTGTCAGTCCTTATTGTATGTAACATACAATAAAGGCTATTTAACTCAATGTTTGATAGTACAGCAAACATACTATAATAGTGCAAAATTAGAAAAATTACCGTCTTCAAAAAAGGCAATTATAACAGCCGGGGGTAGGTGGTACACACCTTTAATCCCAGCATTCAGGAGACAGATGCAGGTGGATCTTTGTGAGTTCAAAGACAACCTGGTCTATAAAAGCTAGTTCCAGGACAGCCTCTAAAGCCACAGAGAAACCCTGTCTAAAAGAGAAAAAGAAAAAAATTATAGCAATTTTAGAAAAACATTCTTAAAAATGCATTGGGTTGCTGAAAGCTAGAATGTTTACCTTAGAACGTATTGATTTGACTTCTACACTGGGGGTCTTAATTTAAAAGAAAATGTGCAAACAGGTTGATTTACAGACAAACCGATGAAAAAGTTAAAGAATGAATTGTTCAAGAAAAACTTAATATTGTGTAGATAAATGGGATGAGGGAAAACACCTGGAGTGTAACCTCTGTAAAATTTCTCCCACTTCCATCTCTCTTCCAAAATAAGTAAATATAAAGAAAATTGCTTGGGTGCTCCTGCTTGTATAGAAAAATGTGGTACATTGAATAATGAGCCAAATGTGTTGTTCTTTGTTGTTGTTTCCTTTTTTGTTAGTTTGTTTGTTCATTTTTGTTTTTTTTCAAGACAGGGTGTCTCTGTAACTTTAGAAGCTGTCCTAGAACTAGACCAGGCAGGTCTCAAATTCACAGAGATTCTCCTGCCTCTGCCTCCCAAGTGCTGGAACTAAAGGCCTGCCCTGACACCGCCCTGTTGAGCCAAATGTTTTAGAATGAAATATATACTGGGATTGTTTTAAAAAACTCAATATAGCCAGGTGGTGGTGGCACACTCCTTTAATCCCAGCACTCAGGAGGCAGAGGCAGGCGATCTCTGTGAGTTCGAGGCTGGGCTGGACCAACAGCCTCCAAAACAATACAGAGAAACCCTGTTTCATAAAAACAAAAAAACAAAAACCAAAAAAAAAATCTCAATATATATTGCTCATTGAACATAACAGAGTGTGATCCAGGCAAGCTGGGGTTTTCGAATGTGATCCTATCTCAAACATGAAAACATAATTATTTTCAGCTGTATGTTCCTATATTTGATACACGTGATACTGTCTTTTTTTTTTGTTTTGTTGTTTCGAGACAGGGTTTCTCTGTGGCTTTGGAGGCTGTCCTGGAACCCACATTGTAGACCAGGGTGGCCTCGAACTCACAGATCCACCCTCCTCTGCCTCCCGAGTGCTGGGATTAAAGGCATGCACCACCAAAGCCCTGCATGATATTGACTTACAATGTAAAGTTAGCAAGGTCACCAATTGCAGCCTAAGGAAGCACTATTGGAATGCAAATCTCTGCAGATCTGGAAAAATTCTTTGGGTTTCTCACTGTAAGCACATTGTTACCTTAAGGGAGGTGCTGCTGTCACTTAGGCTTCACTAGCCAATCAGGACCATCACACAAACCTGCCAGTCAGGAGAATCCACCGCTCTTCCGGGTGCCATGTTGAATTCTTGGATTTGTAGTGGAGCACGACCAGTGGTTTTGTGAGCTGTGAGCACTGCTGCAGGGAGCTGTGAAGGAAGCATGGCCGAGTCGGGAAGACCTGACAAGGTGAGCTATGGGCTGTGGGACTCAGAAAGGAAGAAATTGTTGAGCCTTGAAAGCTGGTGTGTGAAGTCTTCCCTGGAAATGCATGTGGACCTATGGCTAGATTAGGTGTCCGGGGAAATCCCATGTGGTCCTTAGAACTCCCTGGATGCAGGTGGATGCCACTGAATATCTTCACTCTGTAAGCTGCACTATACACAGAGAGCTGTGTGTAGAAATATTTTTGCAGTCAAAGTCATCAAGTCCTGCTAGCTTTCTCCTTTAGAAAGCATATTTCTTTCATATGGAAAGATACCAGGTGACAACCATGTGAAAAGGAAACACACTGTTGTGTTGGGGCTGACCTGAGGAATCAAGGTCATCTGTGAGGCCCTCCTGTAATGAGAAGAAACACAGCTCCTTCTCAAACCCTGGAACAGGATTAGTAGTGCCTGAAACAGCCTGGGTCTTAGGCCTTGGGAGCTTTTCGTAAGAGCCTGATGCACTGAAAATGAAATAGATCTCCTTTTCTAACACCAGGATTGTTCTTGCAAGAGCTGGTTATGGTTTAGGGTCAGGACCTGTGTGGTGGGCTTGATTCACATCCTGAGAACCCAAGTCTTCCAACCACATGGAACTGTGATTATCAGTTCAAAAGCCACGGGGCTAAGTCAGTAATATTCTTGGGAAGCCCTGTGCTCCCTTGTGTAGCATTGATTGGTTGTCCTTCTGCTGAGTTGGTCCCACTGCGTGTCAGTTTCTGCTGACCTCATAGAAGTTCCCATTTCCCCTCTGGAAGTAGTGTACAACATGCTAACTTTTAAAGAAGCTTACCTGGCATGACACAAGCTTGTGTGAGACCTCCCCTACCCAGCTTTTATTTGTTTTTACCTTCTACTTTTCATCTCTCTCATCCCCTGGTGCTTGCCCTTAAGGACTGTGTCCCTGGAGAATGGCCCGCACTCTCAGGTCACTGGTGTACTTAAGGAATAATTCTTGGAGTATCTTTGGTATTTAAGTATCCCAACTACGTAAGTGGCTAGACTTGCAGTCTCCTGTCCCTATTTAAAGGTTTTACTTGAAGCCTTAACCTAAGAGACTTAAGGATGACAGCATATGTGCAGTGTAAATCTTTTCTAGGCTCTCTCCTCTTTGAGAATTAGTAAGAGAAGTATGCATGCTGTCAGTATAGAGATTTTTCTTCATTAATATCCTAAATTTTTGAGTAATTTCTCCTTGGAAATGTGTATTAATTCTAAAACTAGTGTACCTCCAGCCTTTTAGAAAAATGGCTTTGAGACAAGCTCTATTATGTCCACCTTGGTGACCTTAATCCCATTCTGTGGCTCTCCTGGTCAATGACATTGCTGTCCTATATTGCATCTTTAAAATTCTTAAATGACTGTGCTACTTCAGAGTTTTAAAATTACCCATTTGAGTCATGTATTCCTCTACCCATTGTAGTCTCAGGAAAAGGAATTGCAAGTGGACCATGATTTCTGCCTTCAGACAAGTCTAGGCACAATAATTCATTGTGTAAACTGCAGAGGGAAACATGGTAGGCAATCACCTGCTAGAGTCACCATTGTGAAAAGGGACATGATTGGCAGGCAGAAGTGATTTTGTAATTTCACAGCATGTATGAATTCATGCCATGCAAATGAAGACAAAACAGCTTAGTGGGTATACAGTGTGATAAGGTTGGCTAGAGCCATTGGATATTGAATCCCCATAGCAAACTCCCCTATGCATGTATGTTTAGTCCTGCTTGACACAGTTAAATCAACTCAGAGATTTGAAAAACAGACCATTGCCTGTGACTCTCTGTCAGATAAGAGATCATTCATAGTTTGATTCCTTTTCTCTCGATTGCTGCTAGTTTTTAATTCTGTTTGAGCAATATTCCCTGTATCTTAGGCTTACTTCACAACTATGTAATTGAGAATTGCTTTGAACACCTAACCCTGCCTCTGCTGGCCATTGCTGGGAAGGGAATCCTTACTGAGCCTTGAGTGGTCAGTAAGAAGGAAAAGAGATGAGTGGGTGAGTGTTCTCTAATCTCTCTGACTTGTATTGGGAAATTACAAATGAAGGGATGTGTGCAAGTACTTAACTCATTGAACAGCTTTGAACCTGGTGTACTGATGGTGCACAGAAAGGAAGAGGCAGCCAGCAAGGTGAGAGCTTTTCTGCTTTGACAATAATTAATATTAGCAGTGTGGAGTTATGTACTAAATTTTAGAGCATCAACAAATGTTCTGACCATTTCTTGGGGGCTACACACCAAAGCAATCAAGCTTCTGGATAGACAACTGACATTATGATGGAAACAAATTATTGCATTTACCCTAGTCCAACCAAAGAGGAAGGTCTGGGTAAAATGTTATGGCACTTTCTAACAAACTGTTATTTTCCTTGTTTAAGTTGCTCTGGTGGATAGAAATGGTATGAGTAATCTTTGGTATGCTATCATATAAATCCCTACTCTCTTGAGTGCATGACTGTGAAGCCTTTTAACTCACGAAAACAATTCTTGGAGATTTTATTTATATCAAGTACACAGTCATTTTCCTGCCTCCAAGTCCTACCACAACTCTTCCGTTGTTCTCATTCATGGCCTCTTTTAATTTTAACAACAGTTAAGCAATAACCACGGTTGTTGTTGGAATGCAACATCTGCTTATCTCTAAGACTTCACAGCTCTGGAACAATGGGTAGACTATGCTGAACCCTGAATAGGTAAAGGAATGTGCACACAAAGGATGCTGTGCCTTGGAAGAGGAACAGGAAGTGCTGTGGGGATACAAGAATTTCTAGTAAAACACCATGCCCTGCACTAGGGGTCTGTCTGCTGGGTTGGAAGGGCTGAGCTGGTAAGGCTGTGCTATCTGAGTCCCTTGATCTCTGATCATTCAGTAGGGGAGATGCTAATTCCCTGAGGCCCAGACAGCTGGGCCCTATCTACCATGTTACTCTGGGAAGGCTTAGCAATCAGGAGCACCAATGGAAGGTAACTTGCAGATTCTTTTTCGGGATCTCCTGTGATACACCTACAGGAAGCCGTGAGGGAAACCACAAACCATGTCTTGATGAGTATGTGTTCAGTGTCTTCACCCTCACAGAGTAGGAGGAGCTGTTGATAAGCTGTCACAGTTGATGGGACTGGAATAAACCACCAGACTGTGAGTGTTTTTGATTCATGTGGATTCCTTGCAGAGTGGGAGGTTCTATAGCACTGGTTATCAGAGTCTATGATGCATATAATATCACTGTCCAGTGTACACAAAGAGGCATCTCTTTTGGTGTACAATGGGAAGACAGATTGGAAACATGAAAATCTAGTTTGTAGAATTATGAATGTTCTATTCCACTTTCAGACTCATGCTTAAATGTTACAGGTAATTTAGTAATTGGTAGAAAGGGGTGATAGTGATCATCCTTCAGCAATACATGATCAGAATAATTTTTAAGTTTCTGCTACCAGCAGCTATAATGGCTTGATTCAGGGAAGCTCATTCAATTCCAGGGGAGAAAAAATGTTCTGAGATGCAGAGGTTTTTCAGGTGTGCATGGTGTTTGAGCAGGTAGAAAGGGAAGACTCCTCGTCACCTACCATAATCCATATGAAAGGAAATAGAGATAAAATTTTCCTTCTACACTGTTTTATGACTGGGCATTAGTAGGGCAGTGTTGGACTGAAATTATAAAGGGCTATGAGAACTTGTGGAGCTATAGCACAAGATCCCCTCCATTTGCAGAGAGCTCTTGAAATGGATCCCTTCAAATGTCAATAGCTGTAGGATCAGAAACATAACAATCTAAGGTTCACTTTGCATTAATTTGGGGAAGTTGCAAAGTCTGTGTATGTTTAATTTCTCTAAACAAAGAATATTATGTTGCTTCATAACATTGGGCAAGATCACTGTTTTCCTTGCTGAGTTTTCTTTGGTTTTTAAATTAAAGTTTAACAATACTTTTCTGCTTTTGTCTTTAGCTTTTTCTCCTAATTGCTTTCATTCTTTCACAAATATTGTACAAATTTTTTATTGTTATAACTTTGTCCTTAGTAAAGAAGTTAAAATGTGACATGTCATATATTTTCATAACCCTTTTACAAATTCTGAGGGTTTTCACTTTGCATATAGCTTTGCAGTCAGATATTCTGTTATAAATCATTGGGAGCCGGGCAGTTGTAGCCACGCCTTTAATCCCAGCACTTGGGAGGCAGAGGCAGGTGGATCCCTGAGTTTGAGGCTGGGCTGGCCCGACAGCCTCCAAAACATGCAGAGAAACCCTGTCTCGAAAAAACCAAAAAAAAAAAAATAGTTAAGTTGGTTTTTCGAGACAGGGTTTCTCTGTGGCTTTGGAGGCTGTCCTGGAACTAGCTCTTGTAGACCAGGCTGGCCTCGAACTCACAGAGATCCACCTGCCTCTGCCTCCCAAGTGCTGGGATTAAAGGCGTGCACCACTAACACCCGGTTTGAGGGGTATTGTCTAGATGGTAAAATAACCAGAATACACTCTAGCTTTGGATCCACACGGTCTACATGTGCTTCTAATATTCTCTTTTCTACCCATTCTAATTCTTTTTCAGCTTCAGCTGATAGTACTCATGGGCTCTTTAGGTCTCTATCTCCTTTAAAGCCATTTTCAGGTGTTTTATTTTTTATTTTTTTAAAGATTTATTTATTTATTACAGATACAGTTTGTCTACATGCCAGAAGAGAGCATGCACCAGACTGAATTGTAGATGGTTGTGAGCCACCATGTGGTTGCTGGGAATTAAACTCAGGACCTCTGGAAGAACAGTCAGTGCTCTTAACCTCTGAGCCATCTCTCCAGCCCCTTTTCAGGTGTTTTAAATCATGCCCTTATCACCGATAATTGTCTGTAACTGAAAGATTTCTCCTAATAGTTTTTGAAGATCATTAAGAGTCCGGTAATGATCTCTTCTGAGCTGTACTTTCTGCGGTCTAATTTTCTGAGTGTCTATTTTATAACCTAAATAGTTAATAGATTCTCCTCTTTGTATTTTTTCTGGGGCAATTTGTAATCCCCAGTGAGGCAAAGTTTATTTTACTGCTTCAAATATCTTTTCCAAAGTATCCTTATTTGAATCAGACAGTAATATGTCATTCATATAATGATATATTAATAAATGTGGAAATATTTTATGAATTATTTCTAGTGGTTTATTCACAAAAGAGTGACACAAAGTTGGGCTATTTAACATGCCTTGAGGTAGTACCTTCCACTGGAATCTCTGTACCAGTCAGGAACTATTATAGGTAGGTACCGTGAAGGCAAACTTTTCTCTGTCATTTTCTTGTAACGGTATGGTGAAGAAGCAATCTTTTAAGTCTATAACTATAATTGGCCAATCCTTAGGTATTAGAGAAGGTAATGGCATACCAGGTTGTAGAGACCCCATAGGCTGAATTACCTTGTTGATGGCTCTAAGATCACTAACCATTCTCCACTTACCAGACTTCTTCTCCTCCTAATCTTTTGGGGATGTTGAGAAAATTTGGGATTATAATCAAGTCCTGACAGGAGTATTCTGTGTGCCTGCATCATCTCAGCCAATCACATTGAAGATGTTCTGGATGCAGACCTCAGAGGAAACTGCAACGAAGATGCTCTGAGATACTGGAACATCTGGGACATCATCTGTCCTCATAGGTGATTTCTCAGGTGATCTTCCTTTATGAAACCTGACTATTCTTAAGGTGGAATTAATCCACAGTCTCTCATTTCCTATGGAAATAAAAGTCAAACCTCTTTCCGAATCTAACATATGTTTTGACATCTATTTTGAAGTCAGAACATTTCTAAGATATTTGGGGGGGGGTTAATCCAGTAGCATTTACACTCAGAAGTCTCCTAGTAGTTATTGTTCACACATTAGCATTCAGACATTTTAAAGACAACACAATAATATAAATCCAGACTCCCTGTATTTTCTATCTTTATGTGACTTATTATTTTTTATTACTCTATTTTTATGACTTTCTCCAGACCCTATCCTTAAGTCACATAAGGTACAGATGAAGCGATTGCTATTCAATGCAAAGACATTTTGCTAGTCTTATGGTTTGGTTTGGTTTGGTTTGGTTTTTAAATTAAGTTTTCTCTGCATAGAACTGGCTGACCTGAATGTAGCTCTACAAACCAGGCTGGCCTCAACTCAGAGATCCTCCTGACTCTGTCTCCCAAGGAATAGCAATAAAGGTGAGGCCAACATGTCTGGATTCATTTGGTTTTATATTATGGACTGATGAGCCTTGAAAGTAGGATTTTGAGTGTGTGTCAATCATATAGTTTTGTGCTGAGCTTCACTCACATCTTGAATATTGGAATATGACAAAGGGTATCATCCCATTTCTCAGAATGGCATGTATTTATATAAGTAATAGTAGCTGGGCCTTCTGATTCATTGGAATGCAGTGTGTGACATTATCCCTGTCTTTTGTGTTTGATTAGAAATTTTTTGAATAAGTGAGAGTTTGGTCTGAATGCATGAATATTTACCACATGTGTACCTGTTCCACACAGTAGTCAGAAGATGTGCTCAGAACTCCTGATCTTGGAGTAATGGATAGCAAGCACCCATGTGAGTGCTTTTAGCTGAGCCCCTATCTATAAGATCAGTAAGAGGTTTTAACTGTTGAGGTATTGCTCCTGTACTTTGCTGTTAATTTCAGAAACGTTTTCATTTCATTCATTTTCAACTTTTCACTAGGACATTTCAGGTTTCTGGTAGATGAATACAGAACAGAATTTATAACTCTGTATAGGAACTTCATTACGCATCCCTTGAGTTCTTTCTACCTAGAATATTTGTTTGATTGACTTTGCATGGTAGGCAGGGTCTTAATATGTATCCCTTGCTGTCCTGAAACTCCTTTCATAGACCATGCTGGCATCTAAGACAATGAGATATGTAAATGGGTTTTTCCTATCCCAACCTCTCACTCAGAAATAACCAGCATGGAATCATAAAATTATTTATCGATGCTCTACTGATAGTTCAGGCTTGTTATTAGCTAATTCTTACATTTACATTTCTCATATTTCTGATCTATCTTTGCCATGTGACTTGGTAACTTTTCTCAGTACAGCATGCCCATCTTGCTTCTTTCTGTGTCTCTGGTGACTTTCCTCTGACTGCAAATCTGCCTTCTTCCCCCCAACATCCTCTCAGTCTGTTTTTCCTGCTTAACGTCATCCTGTCCAGCTAAGGCCAGTAAGGTCTTTAATACCTAATAAGAGTTAAACATATTTATAGTGTACAAAAAAAGACTGTTTCTCAGCATTTCTTCCTTGTTATCTAAGTAAAAAGAAGGTTTTACTTTTAGCATAGTACAACTATATAAAACAGAAACAATTAAATAATCATTAAATTTACAACATCTAGTCCATTTGTATTTGGCAAAATTAGGGTAAGTACTTTATTATCTACTTATTTTTGCGAGTTCAAAGTTTTGTGCCTAATTTACTTTCTGTTATAATCAAGGAAAATTATAACTATCTGATGTCCATTGAAGACCCCAGAATGGTGTTAAATTACCTAACGACAGAGAGATCTGGCTATGTAGACACTTACCCTAGGTTCTTCTGTGATGTTGAGGAATCAAACTTCGACTTACAAACCTAAAATATCCAAGAGACTTTTTTTTTTAGATGCAGGGCTGCCCTACCCTGTCTTGGCAACATTCATCAGTTGCTTTAACTTCGTGTCCTGCTTGTGCAGTTTGGATATCATATTATTAGCAGTTGAGACTAGGGCAGTTTCCTGTCTAAATGGCCAGCTTTCTTCATGAAGAAAGAGAACTCGCTGAACAGTGATGACACATGCCTTTAATCGAAGCATAAGGAGGCATAGACAGGTAGATCTCTCTTAGTTAGAGACCAGTATGGTCAACAGTTTCCAAAGGTATAGAGAAACCCTATCTTGAGAAAGAGAGAGAGAGGTCCACATGGAGTTTTTTCAGTGGCCATCATTCTCTTTTGAAGTAAATTGGTTTCACCACTAGCACACATGTCTCATGTTGAGAAAAGTGTAAGAACATTTTAAATGTCATATTCCCTTAGTCTCTGAAGGGTTTGAATATTATCACAAATATATCTCTGTATGATCTTGAAAAATCCTGGAGTATGTATTTCTTTTTTTTGTTTTGTTTTTGGATTTTCGAGACAGGGTATCTCTGTAGCTTTGGAGGCTGTCCTGGAACTCACTTTGTAGACCAGGCTGGCCTCGACCTCACAGAGATCCGCATGCCTCTGCCTCCAGAGTGCTGGGATTAAAGGCGTGTGCCACCAATGCCCGGCCCCTATGTATTTCTTTTTTATCCAAATAGCTTTTGAGAAATAAAGCTTCATATTGTATAACTAAACAAGCAGTACACATAGAGCTATATAGGTAATACCTTAAGCAAAACTAGAAGAGGAAAATAAACAAATTGGTATCAATTTACAAAATATCTTTTTTCCCTCATTATATGTTTTATTTACATTAGAAACATGAATGCTTCACATGTCAATCAAAGCTCCCTCTCACACCCCTCCTCCCTTGTCCCTCCACCAGAACCCCTGAAAACCCCCACCCAATCCCCATAGCATTCCCCAGGGAGGGTGAGGCCCTCCTTGGGTGTTGTCCAGAGTCAGTCATTTCATTTAGGACAGGACCTAGGCCCTTCCCCATGTGTCCAGGCTATGAGAGTGCATCCCTCTATTTGGAATGGGCTCCCAAAGTACCATGGAATGTACTCCATGGTAAACACTGATCTACTATCCAAGGCCCCAGTGATTTCTGTGGCCTCCTCCCTGGCACTACATTCATGGAGTCTGGATCAGTCTCCTGTTGGTCTCTTAGCCATCAGTCTGGGGTTCAAGGGCTCCTCCTTGTCCAGTCAGCTGTCTTTGTGGGTTTCACCAGCACAGTCTTGACCCCTTTGCTCGTCACTCCTCCATCTCTGTCACTGGGTTCCTGCAGGTCAGCTCAGTGTTTAGCTGTGGGTATCTGTCTCTGCTTCCAACTGTCACAGAATGAAGGTTCTAGGCAGTCATCAACCTTATCATCAAGGAGGGGCTATTAATGTAGTCTTTCCACTATTGCTTAGTTTGCCAGTTGGTGTTATCCTTGTACATCGCTGGAAATCTCTCCTCAAGCCTATAAGGACTCGATCTATTATGGTATCTCTCATCCTGCTCTCCTCTATTCCTACGTCGACTCAACCTTCCTGCTCCCCCATGCCTTCTTCTCCCCTCCGCTTATCCTCCTCTCTTTTTCCTGGTTCCCTCTCCACTCTCCTGATGTTCCCAATCTGCTCAGGAGATCTTGGCTCATTACATTTCTCAGGGGCATCATACATCTCTCTTGGGAACCTCCCTATTTCTCAGACTCCTGGCACTGGGATTATAGGCTGACACTTCCCTGATCCATATCTGAAATCCATAAATGAGTGAGTACATACCATGTTTATCTTTTTGTGACTGGGTTACCTCACTCAGAATGGTTTCTTCTAGTGCCATCCATTTGTCTTCAAATTTCAAGATTCTATTATTTTTTTCTGATGAGTAGTACTCCATTGTGTAAATGCACATATAATGCTGCTATGAATATAGTGGAACAGACATCCTTGATGTGTGACTGGGTATCTTTTCCTAAGAGTAGTATTGCAGGGTCTTGTGGTAGACTGAGTTCCATTTTCCTGAGGAATCTCCATACCGATTTCCAAAGTGTCTGTACAAGTTTGCACTCCTACCAGCAATGGACGAGTGTTCCCCTTTCTCCACATCCTCTCCAGCACAAACTGTCATTAGTGTTCTTGATTTTAGCCGTTCTGTGATATCTCAAGAGTTGTTTTGATTTGCATTTCCCTAATAGCTAAGGATGTTGAGCATCCTCTTAAGTGTCTCTCAGCCATTTTAGACTCCTCTATTGAGAATTCTCTATTTAGTTGAATCACCACTTTTTAATTGGATCCTTTGGTGTTTTGGAGACTTGTTAAGTCTGAATGGATCAAAGACCTCAACATAAATCCAGGCACACTGAACCTGTTAGAAGAGAAAGTGGGAGGTACCCTTGAAGAAATTGTTACCGGAGACTGCTTCATGAACATAACACTAGTAGCACAAACTCTGAGATCAACAATTAATAAGAGGGACCTCCTGAATCTGAGAAGCTTCTGTAAGGCAAAGGACACAATCAGCAAGACAAAAAGGCAGCCCACAGATTGGGAAAAGATATTCACTAACCCCACATCTGAAAGAGGCCTGATCTCCAAAATTTACAAAATATCTTTTTAAAAAGTAGAAATGTATGCAGTATAAGAAAAATAACCTTCAATTTGTATCAATTTGCAAACATCATTTTACCAATGTAAAAAAATTTAAGGTTAAAAGTTGTCATTAGATTAAAATACATTGAATAATCGACGCATTTATCTCATCATTTTTGTAACATATCCCCCTTTTTTTCCTTTGGAAAGAAATCCCTGAATTTAATATCCATTGTTTATATTTTTTTCTTCACCATTAACCACTAACAATTTGTAGCCATCCTCCCTTAAATGATAATAAGCATCCGTAAACTATTCCTTTGAGAAGGTGGACATCATTCTATAGGGTAGGTACTGTTGTTTGGGTCCATTGACATCTTTGGGGAAACATTGAAAAAATTCAGGATAAATTTTAGGTTTGGGCTGGGGTACATTGTGAGGGTGGACTGATGGGTAATGTCTTCTGTATATATATTTTCCTCATTAGTTTACGAATAAAATACAGATTGGCTGATTGACCAGAAAGGAAGTGATGTAGTTGGGCAGAAGCAGGATATAAGCAGGGACACACAGGAAATCACTCTCTTCTCTGTGAAGATGCTGAGCAGTCATCATGCAGCAGGCAAAGGTATTGCAGGTCTGGCCCAGTAAACCAAGACCATGTGGAAGTACATGGATTAATAGAAGGGTTAAATAATTAAGGCAGAGCTAGCCAAACAAGAAGCCCTCCAACTGCCAACAATGATATAATTGGTATAGTGTCTGTGTGTTCATTTGGAACTGGCATATCTGTAGGACCAGTTTGCTGGGGCAGAAGACTCATGCTTTCAGGGGACCCTCCTTGTGAGTAGCCCTGAACCTGGTTTGGAAGTAGAACTTATGAACTACAACAGAGGCATTATGTCTGTAGCCAGGATTTCAGGGTCTTCCATGATATCTGAATTTTTAAAACCAGGAATGAATTCATTGTCTCTCCTCTTCTGTAAAATTAAAAGCATAACTTCTGCCCCAAAGAGGTATACATTTGACTTAAGTTTTGTGTTATGTATATTTCTGAAATATGCAGGCTGGCTGATTCTATTGGCTTTCTTTATCCAGTGTCTCTTAGCAGCCAGATAATTTAAATAGAATGCAATAACACATAGGATCCAGACTCTGTGTATTTCCCAACATTTATTGTTTTTTTCCTTTATATTACTTACACTCTTTTTAAGGATTTCATCATTTTAAAACTATAAATTTTTTAACTGTTCTTCCTCTTTGCTTTCACGAGCCTATGTATATTTTTAAACACACTCTAACCTGTTTAGAATTTTTTTTCTCTCTTGTCAGTCTTTCTTTACTGCATATCTGTAAACTCTTTCTGGCCTAATAAGAACAATTGTAACATGATAAGCCAGCCCTCTGGTGGTGTAGCTTAGCTTAGTGCATGGCTGTAGTGCAAGGTGACTGGTGGCTGGGTCTTCCACAGGCAGCTGCTGGAAGCTTTTTTTCAATACTGTGGCTGGCATGAGAAACATGAGACTAGGAAGCCAAGCTCCGCAATGTTTCTGTGAGTTTAGACACCTCTTTAAATATTTGTTCGGTCTTGTGTGGAAATTCCAGTCCTTTGGAATGCAACTTGTAGGTGGAGGTTTCCTATCCCTTTTGCCCACTCCAAAATAACAATACAGAATCTTAGTATTATTTATAAATGCATGACCAATAACTCAGACTTGTTACTAGTTAGCTCTTTCATTTCAATTACCCCATATATCTTATCGATGCTTTGCCATGTGACTTGGTAACTTTTCTAAGCATGTCCATCTTATTCTCTGTGTCTCTCCACTGCCCTTCTTCCCCCCCAGCATCCTCTTGGTATGGTTTTGCCCCTAGCCTTCTGCTCAGTTATAAGCCAGTGAGCGCTTTATTACCCAATAAGAGTAATACATATTCACAGTGTACAAAAAGATTGTTCCACAGCAGAAATACACCTGCCTAAGCCTCCTGAGTGCTGGGATTAAAGACAAGAACCAAAATAACCACCTCATCCATCTTTTTTCTAGTTAGTAGTTGTTCATATGACATCTCTAATATGTTATCAGTATTATTGACCTTCTTACTTGTCATTCTTCTTACGTCTGTTAATATACATTTCTCTTGAAAGGCTATATTCTGTTCAAAATATGTAGAAATAACAGAGGTGGGTATCAATATTCAGTTTCCTTCTAAAATGATGTGGTGATTGCATTAGAACTTCTGTCATGGAATACTTGTGAGACTCATCAGAAGTATATGGATATATTTTTAAAGAAGTATCTATTCACAGTGTTGTCAGTGTCATGCTTTTTGTTATACATATATATGGGATATTTTAGAATACAGTGACTTATGATGATGTGCATGTAAATTTCACATCGGACGAGTGGGCTTTGCTGAATCCTTCTCAGAAGAATCTCTACAAAGAAGTGATGCTGGATACCTACAGGAACCTCACTGACATAGGTAAGGCAATGAATTAAATTTCACTTTTTGATTAAGAGGACAATTCTTTCTTTGTAATTGACTCTTTTGTATTTTTGATTGAGAAAGAGGAAGAATGTTGTGAATAAATCAGTCATAGTTATGAGGTTCAATGAAGGTAATATTTTACATTTTGCATAATAACTGAAATGTTTCATATATTTTCTGGTATTATAACTTAGGCTACATTTGGCAAGACAATAATATTGAAGAAGCTGATCAAATACCTACACAATATGGAAGGTAATTTTCATGTGTACCCTCAGATAAATGTGCCTCTAAAGCAATAGTGTAAACAAGCTCAGCTGTATTTATTTACACTTTATTGATAACTATATCAGCATCAAACTATGTGCTTCAATGTAAGGTTGTAAATTTGTAATTGAAATGCATTCCACATAGAAAGAAGACAAGGAATAAATATCTTATCTGATATAACAATATGAATTATAGTCCTGTGCGAGCTGTGCCCTAGCATTTCCAATGAATTTAGTTTCATAGTACAAAGATATTTCAATGTGTACTCATGTTTGATAGGTAATTCACATATGTTCAATATTTTCTAATAAGTAAATAGTCAAGAGTAAAGAAAAGAAAATAGTCGAGTAATGTTAGTATTATTCATATACATTTATTGACTTTGCTAAGTTTATATGGATATGCACAGAAGCAACATATCTCTCCCAGATTAAGTAAAAAATGAAGTAGTCTCCATTTAGAGTTTACTTTCTGAATGTGATAAAAGTTTATAATTAATTGGTTTTTCATCTTCATTGGGAATGCATCAACAAACTCATATTGCAGAAAAGCCCTATGCATACTAGGAATGTGAAAATTATTTTGATTATCCTGGTTGATGTTGCAAAAGCTATATGATTCAGTATAGAAAAATTTATGAAAGCAATCAGTGTAGTGAAGTTTGAGTTCTTCCTGTTCTCTTAATATATGTGAAAAACCTCATAGAAAAGGAATGCTTTATGGGTGAGTATCAATTTTGAGTTTCTCTTGCTGTGAACAGACACTAAGACCATGGTGACTCTTATAAACAAGAGCATTTGATTGGGACTGACTTAGAGTTTCAAAGAGTTAGTCCATTATTATGGCAGGAAACATGGTGGCATGCAGACATAAGTGGTGCTCAAGAGGAAAATGAGTTCTGCCTCTTTATCTGCCGACAGCAGAAAGAGACTGGGCATAGCTAGAACATATAAAACTTCAAAGTCCGCAGGGCGGTGGTGGTGCACATCTTTAATCCCAGCACTCAGGAGGCAGAGCCAGGCGGATCTCTGTGAGTTCGAGGCCAGGCTGGACCGACAGCCTCAAACAATACAGAGAAACCCTGTCTCGTAAAACCAAAAAAAAAAAAAAAAAAAAACTTCCTCCATCAAGGTCATTGTTTCTCAAAGTTACGTATTCTAATGGTGGCACTAACTATCAGCCAGGCATTCCAACACATGAGACAATGGGGACTATAGCTATTCCAATACCACAGTGAACTGTGTTAATAAAGACCCCCCACTAACACAGGCATCTTTACAGATACAAAACTTTCCATAATGAAGGGGAACACTGTGGATGCAAAGTGAAAACCTTACAATTTCTCTTTATAAGTAGATCAAATTATGAAATGGATTTTTATGGTTAAATGATTAGTCAGTGTGATAAACATGGTAAAGCATTTCCATTAACAATTATCTTCACAGGTATGAAAAAATTCATACTGAAGAAGAATCCTCTCAGCATATTAAGTGTGGTAAAGCCTTTGTACATCACAGTTATCTACGAATGCAGAAAAGAACACATACTAGAGAAAAATCTTTTGAATGTACTCAGTGTGGTAAAGTCTTTGTAAGTCACACTTATCTCCAAATACATGAAAGAATGCACACCCGAGAGAAACCTTACAAATGTAATCAGTGTGATAAAGGTTTTTCACACTGCAGTAGTCTTCAAGACCATAAAAGAACACATGCTGGAGAGAAACCATACGAATGTATTCATTGTGGTAAAGCCTTTGCATACCAAAGTAGTCTTCAAGACCATAAAAGAACACATACTGGAGAGAAGCCCTATGAATGTACTCTATGTGGTAAATGCTTTGCACAGCACAGTTATCTTCAACATCATAAAAAAATACATATTGGAGAGAAACCCTACCAATGCAATCCATGTGATAAAGCCTTTGCACAACAGAGTAATCTCCAAGTACATGAAAGAATGCATGCTGGAGAGAAACATTACAAATGTAATCAATGTCGTAAAGCCTTTGTCTATTACAAAAATCTCCAAATTCATGAAAGGAGACATACTGGAGAGAAGCCATACAAATGTGATCAATGTGATAAAGCTTTTGCATACCACTGTAGTCTTCAACATCATAAAATAACACATACTAGAGATAAACCCTACATATGTAACCAATGTGATAAAGCCTTTGCACGTCATGGTAACCTTCAACAGCATAAAAGAACACATACTGGAGAGAAACCCTACAAATGTGATCAATGTGATAAAGATTTTGCACACCGCAGTAGTCTTCAACGCCATAAAAGAACACATACTGGAGGGAAACCCTATAAATGTAATCAATGAGGGAAAGGCTTTTTGTCACAGCATTCTCTTCTAAGGCATAAAAAAAGTTATTCTGGGGAGAAAATGAATTAATGTAATTAAGGTAACCAATGTAATCAATGTGACAAAACCTTTATGAAACAGACTTGTCTCTGACTATATAAAAGTAGACATGCTGGATCTAAACATTGTGGTACAGCCTTTGCATGTAGCAGTAATTTTTGAAATCAGGAGAAAAATGAAACTTCAAAGAAACCCGTTATGTAGTAAGCATGGTATTGTAAAGTTCATGGTAGTTTTTATACAAGAATATTACCTGTAATGTTTAATCAATCTGTTAAAACATTTGCATGTAATAATAATCTTTAAGGACATAAAGTAAACATTGAAGGCAGTATGAGTACCATATCTTTTGTAAGATCATTAGCGAATGCAATACATTCACTTATACAAAATTAGTTACTCTGTAGAAAAAAATCTGAAACGTGTCAACATTCTATTCATTCATGATGCTGTCATTCTTTGTTTTGTTTGTACCTGCAAATTGATATGGGCAAAAGCCTCTAAATGTAAAACAATAAACTTTATGATTTCACACTTCTCTTCAATTACATGAAATAACTTATTTCCATGTTTAAAAGATAATGGATGTGTATCAGTGTCTTTTCTGTTTTTGTGGTAAGAATAATGTCTAAGGCAGCTTATAAAAGATTTTTAAATGGCTTATGATTACATCAGATACATGATCACCATGAAAATGGCTTGGCAAGAAGTTTCAGACATGGCGGCTAAAGTAGGAAGTTTCGAGCTCACATCCTCAACCTGCAGCATGAAATAGAGGATGGGTACTGGAAATGGTGTGTGGATATAAGCTCTCAAGGCCAACCGCAGTGACATATTTTCTCCAGCAGGATAGCGTTTTCTAAATCTCCCCAGATGATACCACCTACTTAATATTGCTTTCCATGGCTTCAAGCCTTACAGTTTGATTTCTGTTTTACAATGCGATTCATGATGAGAAAAACTTTGCCTTTAGATGCCTCAACATGCGGGTTAAAGGAATGAACACTTATATGAGAAAAACATTCATGAGTGCAAATTTGCTTAATGAATTGCTTTAATTTTCATCTTGTGAGTTCAGTGTCTTTTTGTATAGGTATGTGCATGTGTATATGCATGCTGCATTCCAAGAATGTGAGACCACCTGTTGTATGAAATTAAATGTCTCCAAAAACCCAACTGGCCTTGCTTCAAGCCCTGCAAATATTTTAAAGCCTTTATACATCATATATATATATATATATATATATATATATATATATATATATATATATTAAAGATCCTCCTGTTTCTCACTCTTGAGTGCTGGGATTACAGTCACACACTGCCATGCCTAACCTGACTTACATTCTTTTTTAAAGATTTATTTTTATTATGTATACAGTGTTCTATATACATGTTTGCTGCATACCAGAAGAGGGCACCATATCACATTTTAGATGGCTGTGACCTACCATGTGGTTGCTGGGGATTGAATTCACAACGTCTAGAAGAGCAGTTAAAGCTCTTAACATCTGAGCCATCTCTTCAGACCCCTTTATACATCATCTTGATGTCAGGAAATTGAAAAGAAAGTATACATGTTTTTTTTTAACGCCTACTCATATAAATTATTTTCTAAAGACTTTAGACATCATAGTTACCTTCAGTTTCAGGGAAAAAACTGTTTCATGTCTTTTTTCAGAACCTTAAAGAAAGTAATTTATTTACCACGTTCACCAACGTGTAATGGTAAATATCAACAATTGAGCTTGTAGTTTGTATTTTGAAACATTTGGAGTAGGCATTGAAGATTGCGCATTTTTGTCAAGTCCATTTACTGCGGTGTATTGGGCAGTTCTTATCTTCCTTCTGTGGCTTCTGTTCATTTTCTGTTGTAGTTTCAGATGGTTGACAGGCATTTCTATGCTGCAATGTATAGAATGGGACGCCTGTCATCTAGTGACCCATTGTTTATTAAATACCAGGCACTGTTTGGTCACACTTTTCAAATAACTGTATCTGTGAAAACGTGGTGTTGCTCATGGTTTTTTTTTTCCATGTTCTCATGATTTCCATGAGTTCTTTGTTATCCAGCATTACTTGGATGTGAGTGATTACACAGAGCTACAACTGAACTCCTGATTCTCATGTTTGGGTCTCCTGAGTACAACCCCAATGATAGAAGTTGTACCCCTAAAGTGTGCTATTTTGTCAAATGTTTTAGCATTATATGTTAAAGTACTTAATAGAAGAGAGCACAAATAACTCCTGAGTGTATCCACATCCTCAGTTTCATCTATATGATAGAAATGTTATAAAATAGCATAAGAAGCAATCATCTCTGTATTGCATATCATAGCTTGATGAGCTATGGATATGTTTATATTATTTTGTGTCCATGCTTCTTCATGTCCCCATTACTTACCCACTTGGTACTTCATCTTTAAGTACTGCCTTCTAGGTGGATTGTCTTGAGATGTCAGATAATGTAATGGCAATGAAATTTATTTTTAAAAAGCAAAAGCGTTTGGGTGTCCTAATTGTGTGTCCCTACATTGTGATTATGGTTTTATGGGCCCTGGCACATGTGTGCAATCTGGAAGACTACTTTGAGGGATCTTCTTTTGACTGCCCTCATATGCTGATAAAGGTCAGGCTCCAGCCTTGCACACCAGAGACATTTCCCACTCACTGATGCCCAAATAAGATTAGGTGAAATATTACATCAGTAACATTTTGGAAACTTTTCAAATTGTAAAAATATTGCTGTCTAAGGATGGAGGATAACAGGACAATTGGAATAATAAATCACATTTGTTGATGAAAATTATATACTGCTATCTTTGTTTTGATCAGTTTAGTTTATTATGAGGACTAAACACTTGTTCATAGCCCTTTCTTAGAACCACAAATGAATACCAGATAATGTCTCAGTATGTAAAATTAGTGGCTAGTAATCGTCATGATTTGTATTCAATCTCTGGGAGACCCATATTACTCCTATAATTATTCCTATTCTATGCTTGGCTTGATGCACATGCACACTCAAACATCAGCACATACATGAAGAATTTTTAAACCCTAAAATGTGCCAATGAGGTCACATACAGTCAAAATAACTCCATGGGTTTCATCTCTAGTACTTACATGGGAGAAGTACAAATAGACAACCCTAATGTGTTCTCAATTCCACAAACCACGGTACAGGTGTATATGTACACACAAACTCATCCAAACATTTTATAATAGAAGTTACCAAAGCTAACAAAATAACTCAATTATTGAGAACATATGAATTGATTTGTAAATGTAAACAAGTATATAATTTCTAGAAGTATTACTGTTCATTAAAACAATGATGGTGCCTTTTAAATCTGTCTTTTCATCCTTTCATTCTCTGATTTATTTATAGGTCATTAAAAAAATCTTTCTCTGTGAGTTCGAGACCAGCCTGGTCTACAAGAGCTAGTTCCAGGACAGCCTCCAAAGCTGCAGAGAAACCCAGTCTCAAAAAAAAAAAAAAATCTCACCTCGCTATTGTGCATTCCTGTAATCCCAGAGAGCAGTGCCAGAGGTGGGTGTACCAGAGGACATGTCCACCCAGCTGTGCTGAGTCAGCCCCTGCCAGGGCTTCCACTCTCCTTATTCTTGCAACTACAGTGTAGCTGCCTGTGATAGCACCTTGAAGGCTTCCTGTGTTGGTACCCATTTGGTCCTTCAAGCACCTCTTCCTCACCCTTACACCCCTGAAACCTGCCTGCCTGGTAGGAATACAGATATCCTAAAGAGACATTCATATCTTGCCTTTTGAAACAATGAACTCCATGAAAGTCTATTTTCTCCCAAATATCATTCTGGGAAAAGCCTGAGTCTCCCAGATGAGAATGTCCACCCCGAAGAATCATTTGCTCACTATCTGAATCCTTTTCAGGAGAGAAAGCAGCTGAGGACATGAATGGGGTTTAGAGATGGGAAAAATCATTTTGTCTCTTGGTTACATTACATTGTTTTACATATGTTTTCTCTTTTATTTAAACCTGTTAGGACCACAAGGATGGATGTTACCTTACATCTTCACCAGTGTTCCAGTTAGTCATATGGAAAATAATATTGTATCCAGTTAGTGTTATTAATTTGTTTTTCTTATCTTATACAATTTTTTTCTATTTTTATTTAAAGGATATTCTCACTGACCTGGAACGAACTAGATAGTTTAGCCTGTTCCTGAACATCAGAGAGTTTTCCTCACCTTGCCTTCAGAGTACCTGAATTCTTAAAGAACTTTATGACTACTTATTTTTATTTTTTCCTTTTTTCTCTTTATTTAAGAAACAATCTTATTTTACATATCAGTCCCCACATTACCTCACCCTCCCATCTGCCCATGCACCCCACCCACTCCCCAAGGATAATGAGGCCTTCCTGGGGGATCATCAAAGTCTGTCACATCATTTAGGGGAGGACCTAGATCCTCTTCGTGTACCTGGGCTGTAATAAAATCCCCCCATAGGGAACGTGCTCCCAAAGTTCATTTGTACACTAGGAATAAACAGTGGCTCCACTTTTTGAAGTCTCATAGCCTGCCCTGGCCTTCTAGCTGGCATCCACATTCAGAGGGCTTGGTTCAGTCCAATGCTGGTTCCCCAGCTTTATGACTAGGGTCTCTGTGCTCTTACTAGGTCAGGCCAACTGTTTCTGTGGGTTTCTCCAGCATGGTCTTGGCTCCTTTGTTCATCCTCCTCCCTCTCTACAACTGGATTCCAGGAGTATGGCTCAGTGTTTAGTTGTTGATGCCTGCTTCTGCTTTGATCAGATACTGGGTGAAGGTTCTAGGATGCCAACCAAGGTAGCCATCTGTCTCATCATAGGGGAAGGACATCAAAAGCAGCCTCTCCGCTCCTGCCTAATTCATAGTTGGGGTCATCCCTGTGGATCCCTGAACATTTCTGTAGTGTCAAACCTCTCTCTAAACTTTTACTGGCTCCCTCTTTCAAGGGATCTACTCTCTTGCTCTCCTCTATCCCACTACTCCACCCCATCTCAGTCTTGTTCTCTTCCTTCCTCCTCTTCTCCCCTTCTCCTTTTGCTACATCCCTCCTCCTCCCCCCCCCCGCCCCCATGCTCGCAATTTGCTCAGGGGTTCTTGTTTCTTCCCTCTTCTTCAGGGGACCATATTTTTTCACTTGGGGTCCTCCTTGTTTCGTAGTTTCTCTTTTGGTGTATATTGAAGCCTTGTAGTGCTATGTCTAATAAACATATATGAGTGAGTACATACCATTCTTGTCTTTCTGTCATTGGGTTACCTCAGTCAGGATGCTTTCTTCTAGTTCCATCTAGTTGCCTGGGAATTTCAAGATTTCATATTTTTTCCCTCTGAGTAATACTCCATTGTATAAATGTAGCACATTTTTTCCATCCAATCTCTGGTTGAGGGGCATCTAGATTGCTTCCAGATTCTGGCTATTACAAACAATGCTGCTATGAACATAGTTGAACATATGTGCATGTTGTTTGAATGTGCAATCTTTGGGTATGTGACCAAGAGTAGAATTGCTGGATCTTGAGGTAGATTGATTTCCATTTTCCTGAGAAACCACCATACTGATTTCAAAGTAGATGTACACGTTTGCACTGCCCCCAGCAATGAAGGAGTGTTCCCGTTTCTCCACATCCTTTCCAACATAAGCTGTCATCGGTGTTTATGATTTTCGCCATTCTGGTTGGTGTATGATAGTACCTCAGAGTTGTTTTGAGTTCATTTCCCTGATGGCTAGGGATATTGAGCACTATCTTAAGTGTATTTCAGCCATTTTAGATTCCTCTATAGAGAATTCTCTATTAAGTTCTGTACTCCACTTTTTAATTTGTTTGGTGTTTTGGTGGCAAGCTTGTTGAGTTCAATGAATATTTTGGTAATCATCCCTCTGTCAGATGTGGGGTTGGTGAAGATCTTTTCCCATTTTGTGTGCTGCCCTTTTGTCTTTACTGTGTCCTTTGCCTTACAGAAGCTTCTCAGTTTCAGGAGGTCCCATTTATTAATTGTCAATCTCAGTGACTATGCTACTGGTGTTATGTTCAGGAAGTAGTCTCCTGTACCAATTAGTTCAAGGGTACCTCCCACTTTCTCTTCTAAGAGGTTCAGTGTTTCTGGGTTTATGTTGAGGTCTTTGATCCATTTAGACTTATATTTTGTGCATGGTGATAGACATGGATCGATCTGCCATCTGCCATCCTCTACATGTCAGCCTCCAGGTATGCCAGCACCATTTGTTGAAGATGCTGTCTTTTTTCCATTGTGTAATCTTTGCTTCTTTTTCAAAAATGAATTACTTGTACGTGTGTGGGTTAATATCAGCATTTTCAATTCGATTCCATTGGTCTACCTGTCTATTTTTGTGCCACTACCAAGCTGTTTTCAGGATTATAGCTCTATAATAGAGCTTGAAGTCAGGGATGGTGATGCTTCCAGAAGTTCCTTTATTGTTCAGAGTTGTTTTGGCTATCTTGGGTTTTTGTTTTTTTTCATATAAAGTTGAGTATTTTTCTTTCAAGGTCTGTGAATAATCGTGTTGGGATTTTGATGGGGATTGCATTGAGTCTGTAGACTGCTTTTGGCAAGATTGCCATTTTTACTATGTTGATCCTACCTATCCAAGATCATGGGAGATCTTTCCATTTTCTGGTATCTTCTTAATTTCTGTCTGAAGAGACTCAAAGTTATTGTTATACAGGTCTTTCACTAGTTTGGTTACCATTACCCCAAGATATTTTATGTTGTTTGTAGCTATTGAAAAGGGTGATGTTTCTCTGATTTCTTTCTCAGTCCAGTTATCCTCTTTATATAATAGGGCTACTGATTTTTTTTAGTTAATCTTGTATCCTGCCACTTTGCTGAAGGTGTTTATCAGCTGTAGGTGTTCCCTGGTAGAGTTTTTCAGATCACTCATGCAAGCTATGTTATCATCTGCAAATAGTGACAGTTTAACTTCTTCCTTTCAAATTTGTATCCCCTTGATCTACTTTTGTTGTCTTATTACTCTAGCAAGAACTTCAAGTACACTATTGAAGAGATATGGAGAGTATTGTTCCTAATTTTAGAGGAATCGAGTTGAGTTTCTCTCCATTTAGTTTGATGTTGGCTGTTGGTTTTCTATATATTGCTTTTATTGTGTTTAGGTATTTTCCTAATATTTCTGATCTCTCCAAAACCTTTATCATGAAGGAGTGTTAAATTTGTGAAAGGCTTTTTAGCATTTATTGAGATAACCTTGTGATCTGCAAAGCTACACAGAGAAACCCTGTTTCAAAAAAGCAAGAAAAAAGATGTTCAGCCTGAAATTAAAAAATAAATAAATAAATAATGCTTGTTCAGCCTTAGCCGGGAGGTGGCGATGCACACCTTTAATCCCAGTACTTGGGTGCCAGAAGCAGGTGGATCTCTGTGAGTTTGAGGCCAGCCTTATCTACAAAGCTACACAGAGGAACCCTGTCTCAAAAAAAAAAAAAAGAAAAGAAAAAGAAAAAATTAGATATTCAGTCTGAAAGCAAAGAATAAAATAATGAAAGTAAAATATGCAACACCTAAAATGTTTAAATAATGAACAGTTGGCCATTTATTGAAGATCCATATGGAATCAGGGATGCAAATACATAGAATGTCAAAGATTAAAAAAAATGTGTAGACTGAGGGGAAAGGGTGTAAGCAATACTTCATTGCCCAATTACAAATCCCTAGTTTCTCAAGGACATGGCCATGAGCTTTTTCAACTTATGAAAACAGTTTTTGTCATTATAATTTAATCATTCCACCTCTTTCCTGCCTCCAAGCTGTGCCATAGACCCCTCATTCTTTTCTAATTATTGATCTCTTTTTGCTTTAGCAATAGTTACTGTTTGAATGTGAACTATGTTAGTTGCAAGATTTCCAGCTATGGAACAAGGGGTTGACTTCCCCAAACAGTTACTGTATAATGGAATATGTACACATGGCTCAATGTGTCTTAGAAAGAACAGGCAGTACTCTGAGGGACTGTAAAACTTTCTGCTAAAATATCAAGTCCCCAGACTCGAGGCTTGTGACCCTTGGCAGACAGGGCAGAGCTGGATCTGTGCTGTCTGATTCATTTGATCTCTGCCCACCCAGTAGAGGAGCAGCTGTTGTCCTGAGATTCAGCTAGGTGGTCCTAGCTAATGAAGGATTTTGGACAGGACTATCTATCAAGAAGACCAATTCAGGGTACTCCTTGGTTCTTTCTAGGGCTCCCTCTGATGTAGCTCTAGGGAGCTATAAAGGCAAACATAAGCCATGCCATGATGAGAGGGAGCACATTGCTTTCTGAGAAGGAGGGGCATATTGACTGAACTGTCAGATCAGCTGGGCATGGACAGACTGAGAACCAGTGTGTGGATCTGTTGGTAACTGTGACTTTCCCAAAGGTTATTTTTTAAAGAATTGAAGACTTTTTTGTGATTGCTTGATTTCTTTTTTTTTTCATTTTAAATTTTGCATCCCAATTTAAATACCAACCACAGTTCCCACTCCCTCCCCTCCTTCCCCTCCACACCAATACTGCCCAATGCATCATCCCCTTCCACTTCACAGAAAGTGTGTGGCCTCCGATGCAGAGTCAACTAAATCTGGCACACCAAGTTGAGGCAGGACCAATGTACTTTCCCCTCCATCAAAGCTGAGCAAGACGTGCCACCATTGAAAATGGGCTCCAAATAGCCTACTTATCCTCCAGGAATAGATACTGGTCCCATTGTCTGGGGTCCCACAGACATAGCAGTCACACAGCTGACACCCACACACAGAAGGCCTTGTTGAGTCCCATACAGGATGCCCAACTGTCATCCCAGAGTCCCCGAGGACCCATGAATATGGGCCGTGGTGCTATGAACTTCCCTCTTATCACTGCTTTCAACGAGTCCCATAAGTATAGGTATGTTGTGCCTTCATTTTCATTGAATCCTAAGAAGTCTTAAATTTCTGTGTTTATTTCTTCCTTGACCAAGCAGTGATGCAATTAAACATTGTTCAATTTCCATAAGTTTGTAGGCTTTCTCCAGTTTATGTTGTCACTGAATTCTAAGTTTTAACCATGTTGATATAATTAGATACAGGGGGTTATTCCAATTTTTTTTATCTGTTGAGTTTTGTTTTGTCACTGAGTATGTGGTCAATTTTAGAGAAAGTTCCACATGGTGCTGAGAAGAAGGTAGATTATTTTGTGTTTGGATGGAATGTTCTATAGATGGCTGTTAAACACAACTGAGTCATAACTTCTCTTAGTTCTTCAATTTCTTTCTTAAGTTTCTGTCTGGTAGTTCTGTCCAGTGATGAGAGTGGAGTGTTGAAGTCTCTCATTGTAAGTATATGGGGTTTTATCTGTGTTTTGTGATTTAGTAAGGTTTCTTTTAGGAATCTGTGTACCTTTTTATTTTGGGGCTTAGATGTTCAGAATTGGAACTTCATATTGATGGATTTTTCCTGTGATGAATATGAAATGACCTTCTTCATGTCTTTTGATTAATTTTAGTTTGAAGTATAATTTGTTGGATATAAAGAGAGCTATACCAGCTTGTTTCTTAGATTCATTTTCCCAACTCTTTACTTTAAGGTAATGTCTGTCTTTGAAGTTGAGGTGTATTTCCTGTATGCATCAAAAGGATGAATTCTTTCTTCATATCCATTCTGTTATCTTGTGTCTTTTTATAGGCAACTTAGGACAATTGATATCAAGAGATATTAATGACCATTGATTTTTGGTTCTTCTTAGTTTTGGATTTATTTTTGGTGGTATGTGTGTTTACTTTTTTTTTACTTTTGGTAATGTGTGATTATCTATTGCCTATGTTTTTGTGGGTGTAGGTAACTTCCTTGGGTTAGAATTAACCTTCCTGTACTTTCTTTAGGGATGGATTTGTGGATATGTATTGTTTTGTCGTAGAATATCTTGTTTTCTCCATCTATAGTTATTGAAAGCTTTGGTGGGTATAGTAGTCTGTTCTGCCATCTGTGGTCTCTTGGTGTTTGTAGGACATCTGTCCGGGATCTTCTGACTTTCATAGTTTCCTTTGAGAACTAAGGTGCAATTCTGATAGGTCTATCTTTGTATATTGCTTGGAGTTTTTCCTTTGCAGCTCCTTTATTCTTTCTTTATTCTGTATGTTTGGTGTTTTGCGTATTGTGTAGTGAGGGGACTTTTTTTGGTCCAGTCTATTTGGTGTCCTGTAAGCTTTTTGAACTTTCATAGGCATGTCCTTCTTTAGGATGGGAAATTTTTCTTCTATGATATTGTTTAATACGTTTTCTCTGTCTTTGAGTTGGACTTCTTTATCTTCTTCTATACCTACTATTCTCAGGTTTGGTCTTTTCACAGTGTCCCATATTTCTTCAATAATTTGTGTTAAGGATTTGCAGGACTTATCATTTTCTTTGGGTAATGAAATAATTTCCTCTAATGTATCTTCAACAGCAGAGATTTTCTCTTCCATGTCTTGTATTCTGGTGGTTATGCTTACATCAGTCATTCCTGTTCATTTACCCAGATTTTCTATTTCCAGTATTCCTCAATTTGTGTTTTCTTTATTACCTCTATTTCAGTTTTCAAGTCTTGAAATGTTTGAATTGTTTCCTACATCTGTTTGTATTTTCTTGGCTTTCCTTGTTTTCTTTTTTGTTTTTTGTTTTTTGGGTTTTTTTTTTTTTGGTTTTTCGAGACAGGGTTTCTCTGTGGCTTTGGAGGCTGTCCTGGAACTGGCTTGGTAGTCCAGGCTGGTCTCGAACTCACAGAGATCTGCCTGCCTCTGCCTCCCGAGTGCTGGGATTAAAGGCGTGCACCACCAACGCCCGGCTTCCTTGTTTTCTTTAAGAGATTTGTTGATTTCTTGCGATTTTTGGTTTGTCTTTTCCTCCATTTCTTCCATTTTTGTTTGTCTTTCCTTCCATTTCTTTAAAAGAGTTTTGAATTTCCTCTTTAAAGGTCTCTAATCTTCATGAAGTTGTTTTTAAGGTCATTTTCTTCTGCTTCATCTGTGTTGGAGTAGTCAGGTCTTGTTGGTGTAGAAAGCCTAGACTTTGGTGTTGTCATATTAGCTTTTATGTTGTTCAATGTGTTCTTCTATTGTGGTCTTCCCATCTCTTCTACCAGTGGGTGCAGGTGGAGCCTCTGTCAATGGATCAGGAACAAGGGTCTGACAGAAGCAGATGCTGGATGATTTGTATTGCCTCTAAGTCTTTGGGGATTTGGTGGGCAGGAAGGGGCTACATGCCATGGTCTAAGGCCTCCAAAGTGGGGTGGAAGTGGAGTGCAGGAGAAGACTCAACACTCACCTCTTCTGGGGGAGTAGGGCCAAGGAATCTTTGGTGGCAGGCACTGGCTGGTTGGGCTGCTCCCAGTTCTTGGGACATTCCGTGGGCAGGACAGGGCTATGTGCCCTAGACAAGAGCTCCAAGGAGGGGCATAGGGGAGCAGGAAAGCCCCAGCTCTCACCTCTCCCAGTGAGTATGGGGCCAAGATGCCAGTGGTGGCAGCTGCTTAGTTTGAGTTAATTTTGTGGCTTTTCTGAAATCTCTATTTATTTCATTTCTGTGCATACAGAATCTTAGATTTCTGGGTAACATTGGCCAAGATCAAACTTTTCCTCTCCTTGTTTTTTGGTTTTTCCAGGGCGGGTTTTCTCTGTGGCTTTGGAGGCTGTCCTGGAACTAGCTCTTGTAGACCAGGCTGGTCTCAAACCACCTGCCTCTGCCTCTC
Organism: Mesocricetus auratus; assembly: GCF_017639785.1. Classification (NCBI taxonomy): domain Eukaryota; kingdom Metazoa; phylum Chordata; class Mammalia; order Rodentia; family Cricetidae; genus Mesocricetus; species Mesocricetus auratus. Next base: position 4,637,191 of record NW_024429185.1, read on the forward strand.
TGGCTTCCTCGACTTTTTATTTGGTCTTTTGATTAAAATTTGACTATATTTTTGTGCTGTTTTTTCTTCTTGAATATTTCTTTCCATCACCTCTTGCTTCATAAATGTATAATATAGATTTTTGATTATTGTAGTTTTGTGGTAAGTAGAGGATTCACATTGTGTCAGTGTATGCCCTATATTTTCACAATCCTGTTGAACATTCTGAGTGCTTCCATTTTACATGTAGCTTTATAATCAGCTTTCTTTTTATAATTTGTTGGGAATTTTCTTTGGATTGTGTTTGAATCATGTTGCAAATTGACCATACACAGCATCTTCAAATTGATGCATCATTTTCCTAGGGATCATTTAATTACTTGATATATTTTGGTTTTGTTGTTGTTAACCTGCGAAAGACTTTTTTGTTGGACAAATAGTATTATGGGACTTGGTAGGTCACTCAGCACATGTTCTTTTGGGGGACAACCTTACTTCAGGTCCCAGCACTGAAGTTGGGAGGGTCAATCCAACTGCTATTCCAAATCCAGTGGATCTGTTATTCTCTTTTTTGATGTGTCACCTATACAAACATAAAAGACATCCTCTCTAGAACACAAACATACACCAAAATGGGATAAACTTGTTTTAAAAGTTAAGGTGAATTATAAAACAATTGGAGCCAACATATCGCTTTAAGTGTACAAATCATATGCTGTTTCTTTAAACATTTACTATCTTGCATTTGATTTGCAAAAGTTTTTATTTCCTCATTCTGATGCAGGCATATAAGTAAACATCAATAATAGGAAATAAGATGGTTTTTAAGTGAATCTAACAGGCCTCTTTTTCTTTTTTCTGAGAGAAATGGATCCTTTTAGTAGTCAAAAGTATTTTCTTTCTACAAAGTTAAACATTAGAACTATTCAAGAAGATCTCTCCAATTTCCATGGAACAGCCTTCCCCACCCAATCCATTTTCTGTTATTGGCAAAGGAGAGAACCAGACTGCACAGGATGAGTTTTGATTTATTGGAATTTGATTTTGATTAGATTGTTGTAGTTCTTGTTTAGATAACCATGGAATATGTATTTCTAGGTTTGTCTTTGTGTATTGTTTTCTAAATGATGCCATCTATGTTGATGTTATTAATTATTATATAATATTTGTTTCTCTAGAAAATAATGGAAATCTTTTGTATTAAGAAAATTTACTATATTTTGGTTATGAGTTCCTAGACTTTTAGGGTTGAGAATTTTCTGTGAAGAGACATTTACTTTTCTCTTATTGAGCTGAGAGTCTCATATATTCTCATTTTTTATTTTTCTGTGTTGCTTTTTCATATTTGGGCTTTTGCTGATTAAGTGATCGATATGATTAATACATTGGCTTTGGTCTTTAGTATTTTCCCTTACATTGCTGTCTCTGTGTCCTCATTATCCTCAGCTGTCAACATAACATAGGCTAGAGTCATCTGATGAAGCATTAGTTGAGGGAGTACTTATATCAGGATGTCTGTTTTCTGTTTCTAAGAGAGAGTGTGTTGATTGATACATGATATGGGAAGGCTGTTCCACTGAGTTAGCAATATTGCTAAGCAAGTGGGCTTGAGAGGGGTAAGACAGCTAACTGAGCACGAGACAGTGACAAAGCATGACAGAAGGTCAGGAATCTGTGGTTCCAAGTTCATTGCCTTCAGTTAACCTTTGGTTCTATCCTAAGTTCCCCTCAATAATAGACTGTAGAGATATGATATCAACAAAATAAACCTGTATATTACCCAAACTGCTTTGGTTATACAATATAATCACAGCAACAGAATAGAATGTAAGAACAAAAATGATGCTCCAAAAGTGATTCTGTTGTTGCAAAGGATCTGTTTGGAAGAATGTTGAAGATACTAGGACCTTAGATGGCAAAAACCATAGAAAGCACTACATAGAGCTTAATCAGTTTTTGTCGTAGGACCTTGAAGATGGGAATGTTAAGAGTAATGGTAGAAGCCAGGTGTTGGTGGCGCAAGCCTTTAATCCCAGCACTCAGGTGGCAGAGGCAGGTGGATCTCTGTGAGTTTGAGGCCAGACTGGTCTACAGAGTGAGTTCCAGGACAGCCTCCAAAACAATACAGAGAAACCCTGTCTCAAAAAACCAAAAAAAAAAAAAAAAGAGTAATGGTAGAAAGTGGAAGTCAAGGCCCATTGAATTTTAGTGGGAAATAGACTCTGCAGGAAGCCACAGAGTTGGCCTAGCCCATCTACCTTGAGAGACATATGACATATGATTTTTATGTTATGCTCCAAGGCTCATAAGGCATGATGTGCCTTCCAGTTCCTGAGAAGTGTTAAATCCGAAGAGCTGGGTTAGCTGCTTATTTTAGACTGAGAAAAAGAAGTGGTTCTGCTAATGGGAGGTATAAAATAAAGCCTGTGGATACTGAGGGCATTTGTTCATAGTCACTGTGTCATTTACACATGAGAGGGGTGATTTGGGGGACTTAACAACAATTCAGCAATTGTGAAGTAATGGTAGCCAAATTTGGCTGTTGGTCAGGATTGAAAGAAAAGCTTACTACAATTTGCTTAATAACATCTGAGTTACCCTGTCTCATAGCAGTGATGAGATGCAGCCTCGAAAATCGAATTTTAAATAAAACTGATTCAATATAGGCATTTGTAATCTGAAGCTCTAGAGAAATTCATAGAAGGAGAAACTCTCAATGTGGCACCATATGTAATTTTCAGAAAAGTGGGATTATTTGCTAGTTCATGTATTCTGTAGTGTGTAAAGTTTAATGACTTTGCTTTCATCTGCCTATAAATATGGATGCTGTTACACATTGTTTGCATCTTAAATTGTCAACATGTTTTGTGGCAAAGGCATAGCTAAGTCCCGCAACACAGATGTTTTAAACTGTTGTTAGCAACTGCATAGAACAGGAGGTATAATGAACATGGGTAGTTGAAACCATTGTTGTTTTAGATAAAATTATTTTAAACACTAAAATATTCCCATTCCTAAAGTTGACCTAATGTTATTCAGTAATAAATTTGAATTAGTTCTTGTGGGTTTGAAGAGCAATCACACAAGATAGTATATTTACACCAATTTTCCATTCCAGCAATTATTTTATACAGGTTTTTTACATGTACTTGTGGGATATTGAGATTACTCATCTGGTCAAAGCACATTGCTATACAAGTACAATAAGCTCAATTCTGGGAACCATGGTATATACAACCATATGCTGAAACTTGTTCACTGACCAGTAGACTAGAGTTATAGCATGTACCTGCACTCATGCGCCAGACACTCCCATCACATACACCACTCTCTGTCTCACACACAAATACATACAAAAATTCCCATAAATGTACACATATGACATACATAAACATACACACCACACATACAGACATCACATACAGACATAAACAAAAACAAATACCCAAACACAAATACATACATACACACACAAAGTTAAAGATAAACACAAACACACATACAACCACAAATAGAAACACATCACACTAAAATACATTGTACACATCAAAATACACACCACACACAGAAATACACACAAATATGTGCACATCAAACCAATACAAACATATATACACACAATCGCAAAGAAACTTTTGTAAACAGTGTTCGTATTTAAAGCAACTTTGGGATGTGTGTGATAAATAAGTGTATATGGGACTAGATTTATTATTTCAATTTTTATGACATTACAGCATGTTCTGAAAAGTTCTGACCTCATAGGAAATTTGATAATTATTATACTTTGAATACATTGGCTATTATAAAAAGACACATGGAATATAGTTGCATTCAATGTTAGTGTTTTCGGTGGATGATTTTGAATCTTCATCAATACCATAAAATGTTGCACCTCCTGGAGCCACTGACATTTGAAAGACCCTGGGGGTTAAATAATAGAGAATTCTAATATTTTTGTATCATAAAAAACGTTGTTTGACTTAGTTTTGTTTTATATATTCTTTCTAAATAGCCCTGGCTGTTCTGGGACTTGCTATGTACTCCAGAGTTGTCTTGAACTCACAGACAGATCCTCCTCCCTCTGCCTCCAAACTGATAGGTCATGCCTGATGTTCATGTCATGTTTTTTGAAACAAAGGACAAATATGTATTCTCTTGGCCTAGAAGTGGCATATATAGTTATATGTCTTTGAAAATAAATATTTAAATATAAGATGCTAAGTCAATTTTGTATGTCTTGTATTTCTCTAATTTCATGGCAGACAACATTGCTTTGGATAACTAACTAGGAGGCTCATTCCTGGGAAAGATTGATTCTCCATCTCTCAATAGTCAATAGTTTCCTGTGGTACTTTGTTTAGGTGTGGGGTCTCACTAGATCCCCCCCCACAGACATACACCTGTATGTGAGTATGTCTGCTGTCCATATTTTCTCATTCATCTGAAATCTTCATAAAGGACTCAGGGCTTGTCTGTCTTGGTAGTTGTGGCTCTGGTTTCCCGGTTCATTTTTCCCCTGGAGGACTAGGTCTCCTCTTCTAAGGTCCTGTAGTTGCAGTAGATAGCTGGCCTACTGTCTTCACTGGCCTTAATTTCAGAGCAGCTCTGAGTGTAACTGACAAGCCTTCCTAATTTTTAACTCTTTCTGGGGGCTGAGATCACCACAGTGTTCCCAGGTCTTGCTTAGAGAATATCTACAAGGGCATTGCTGGTTGTGTAGAATGGGGGTGAGCATTTTATGAGGATGGACCAATAAGGAATGTTCCTGGTTGTGTTTTTGGAGGTTGCTGTGATTGTTCTTGTGTTTGTGAGGATCTGAGTGAAGGAATTTCAGCTGGGTTTGCCTCAGAGGGTGGGTATGCCTGAGTCATTGGTAGGCTTGTCTCAGTGAGGCAGGAATGCAGATCTAACACAAGCAAACAAGCATTGCTCACCAGCCTAGATCTTGTCTTCTCTATGGCTGAATATCTGTGGCCTTAAAGAAGGTGTTCCTGGAGTATCAAGTCATATGATGCTTTGCAGTTCTGGAACTGGAACCTGGAGATTCCCATGACCTGTGTCTTGCTGAGCAAGGAGTCAAACAGGAATACCGATAAAACCTAGAGAGATGGTGGTCACATACTGCTGCCTCTGTACCCATTAGGAGTTTTGGAATACTGTGACCAGCCCAGGAACATCTGATCATAGCCATAAAGGTGAACTCCTGATGCACAGAAAGTGAGGCAGGCATCTACCTACCCATTTTAAGGACCTTCACTCCAGCAGGTGGACTTCTGATTTCTTAGTCTCTAGTACCACCATCCAGACACTTCTTTGAGCTCACTTCTAAATGCTTTCTGGTGCCCAGCTGGTTTACAAAGCTTTCCTTGGGCCCACTGCTGCTTTCCCAGGAATTGCTAGAGGTTTGGAATGTTCCTGGGAAAGTGAGAATAATGCTCAAAAGTGAGCTCCTTGATAAAACTGGACTTGTGAGGCACACAAACTTATAACTGTTGCCTTGAAGCATTTACTATTTTGTACTTTAAAACTTAAGTTATGCCAGGCGTTGGTGGCGCACATCTTTAATTCCAGCACTCGGAAGGCAGAGGCAGGCAGATCTCTGTGAGTTCAAGGCCAGCCTGGTCTACAGAGCAAGTTCCAGGACAGCCTCCAAAATAATACAGAGAAACCCTGTCTCAAAAAAACCCCATAAGTTATAATGGTTAGTATCAATTTTTTTTCAGGTTGTTCATGTGATGAATGTTCTTGTTTGTGTAGAATGTGATTTTGGTCTGTTAGTAAGATTGATGGCTATGTGGAAAGCATGGGACTGACCCAGACCCCCTGAATGTGGATGTCAGTGAGGAGGCATAGGTTATCTATGGGGCATTGGGTAATATTTATCCCTGGCATACAAATAGACTTTGAGTGCCCATGCCACAACATGGGAGGCTCTCTTGGGGGAGGGCCTAGGCCCTGCCCTGGTTGAAATGACAGTTACTGGAGATCCACCATGGAGTATCTCACCCTCCTTGGTGATCAGAGTTGAGATTGGGTGGGGGACTGGGGGACCTGCTGGGGAGGGTGGGGGAGAAGGAGAGGGAGGGGGGAGCTTGGATTGACATGTGAAACAAGATTGTTTCTAACCTAAATAAAAAATTTAAAAAAAAGAATTGTGAAAATTGGAGTCAGAATGGCAAAAACCCACCAAAATCTGACAACAAATACTGAAGAGTACGTGAGGAAAAGAAAATGTTCTGAACAAGACGTTAGATATGCATAGTTAGTATACCAAAAGTTATATTTTACTATGCTGATGGTCACTGAAAAAGATTCACACTAAAAAGTGCTAACTATATTCCTAAGCCAATCTCTCCATGGTTGCTCATCTTTCTGACATCCTAACTGAAAGTCAGGTCCAGTCTCCAACAGAAGTCCCTGATTTGAGAGTCAGAAGGAGACTCTCCAGCCTCAGGGTAGATCAAGGTGGGTTCTGCCCAGATGTGCACAGCAGAGCATTGCTCTAAGTCTGTATATACTTTCCAGTGGGTGTCATCCTGGTTATCTTGAGTGAGTGATGTCAATGAGTTCTGGTTAATAGGAGTAGCCTTGGGAGTATTGATATTCCTGACTAAGTTATTTTTACATATCTAAAAGGCAGTTCATTTTTTTTTACTGTGCTCATTACAATACTGTTTTTGATCCACATATATGTTTGGAAATGAATAATCAATAATATACCAAGATGCCTTGGAATTAATGACGCTGTGGCTTTTCATTGGGAAACAGAAAAGGTGAGAAAAATAAATGTTTGCCCTGTGCAATTTATTGGAAGCAATGTTATTAAAACACACATCTCATAACACATAACTGCTATTAATTGTCTCACTTGCCTCCATGTCCAATTGGAGGACATGAAGCAACCTTGTCATTATTCCCACATTGAGTTAAATGCAAGCTAAATATTTCATGTAAGCTAACATGGAGCCTTGGGTGGACCCAACAGAATGTTTCATTGTATAATGAATTATGGTATGCAAGCCAACCTACTTTTAACCTTTCTCAATAGTATAGTTTCACTGTTTCTTTACCTACTTACAATACAGAATAATATATCATAATTCCTTGTGAACATTAGTATTTAGTATCTGATTCATTACTCATCAAAGAGGAAGTACTACAAGAAACACTGCTAATTTTGACACAATGAACAATGAAAACTCTTATGCACAAGCTTGTGCAATTGGTCTTGTTGTGTTGTTAATAGAAAACCTACGTGTTGATGGAAGTTTATGTCCTGCCAAGTTCTGTGGCCATTCATTCCCAAATAAACAGAGCAGAGGCTTCTATTAATTATAAACTGTTTTGCCTATTGCTCAGTGTTACTACTAACCTGCTCTTACAATTTAAGTTAACCCATAATTCCTATCTATGTTTAGCCACATGGTTTGCTATCTTTTCTCAGTAAGGCATTCTCATCTTGCTTTGTCTTTGTATGCCAGGCAACTGCATCTCTGTCCTTCCACTTCCCAGAATTCATCTAGTCTTGTCTCCCCACCTATACTTCTTGCCTGGCTACTGTAAAATCAGCATTATTATTAAACAAAAATGAGTGACAAATCTGTATAGTGTACAAGAGCATCATCCCACAGCACACACTAATCCAGTGTAGTCATTCCTTATTTTATGTAACATATAATAATGGCTATTTTACCAAATGTTTTGATACCACAACAAATAAAAATGATAATTGTGTAAAATAAGAACAAGGGTGGACTTCCAAAAACAAAATTCCTGGAAGTTTTCTAATAATTTTAGAAAAACATTCTTGAAAATTCATTGTGTTGCTGGAAGCTGGAATATTCACATTAGACGGCATTATTTCAGTTCCACAGTTGGGGTCTTAGCATTAAAAGAAAAGGTGCTGCCAGGTGTTAGTGGCACAAGCCTTTAATCCCAGCACTCAGGATGCCGAGGTAGAGGGATCTCTGTGAGTTAAAGACCAGCCTGGTCTACAAGAGCTAGTTCCAGGACAGCTTCCAAAGCATGGACAAATCCTGTCTAGAAAAAAAGAAAAGAAAATCTGCAAAGAGCTTAATTTACAGACAAACTAGTAAAATGTTAAACCAGAAACAGTTCATGAAAAACTTATATTGATTTTGTAGAATAATGGGAAGAAGTAAAGCAACCTGGATTTTAAACACTGTAAAACATCTCCCTCTTCCATATCTCTTCAAATATAAGTAAATATAATGATAATTTATGCTCTCTTCTATATAGAAAAAATGTCATGCATTGAATAATGAGCCAAATGGTATACAATGAAATATATACTGGAATTGTTTTAAAATCTTCACTGTACATTACAGAGCGAGATCCAGACAAGGTGGGATTCTCTTATGTGATTCTGTCTCGAACAAGAAAGCAATGTTATATTCAAGTGCATGTGCCTAAAATTGAAATAGGTCATACTATCATATATAGGCTAAGCTGGTTCAAGTTTGTGGAGATCAGCTTGACTGTTACTATGCTCAACTGTATTCATTTCTGACAATGATGTGATGGGGATCAGTGACTGATACCTGAAATGATTTTAAGAGGCATTATTTTATACCAATTATCCGATGTTTAATTTGATGTATGTTAGTCACTATTGTTCTAAAGTGTGTATCTGTGTCCATATTGACTATGTAGCACATGGTTTAAAACTCACATGCATCTTCCTGCCTCTGTAACTGGAGTGCTGGAATTAAAAGAATGCATTACCACCTACTTTGAAAGTCTTCTCTTCTTATGGATTTGTTGTCACTGCTGCTGCTTTTTTACTTGTCTAATTTCAGTATTTATTTATTTATTCATTTATTTTTGAGGAATGGTTTCTCTGTGTACTCCTAGCTGTCCTTGAACTTACTCTGTAGACCAGGCTGGCCTGGAACTCAAAGAGCTCTGCCTTTCTCTGTCTTCTGAGTGCTGGAATTAAAGGTGTGTACCACCACTGCCAGGTTTCAGTCACAGTTTTATGTGTGTGGGTGGTTTTTTTCTATATGCATGTCTTTGTAAACTGTTAGGTCCAGCCTCTGCTTGGGTTCAGACCCTGAGATGGGGAAGGAGCATCAGTGTGACGAAATGAGTTGTCTGACAACTAGATGAATCTCAAAGAAGTGACCATCCCAGAATAGCTCCATCTGACTTTATTTATATATCAAACAAAGAATATTTTCCAACGTAACAATTTTTTCCATCCTCAAAGTTTAACCTCCAGCAAAAATGTATGTCAAATATGTTTCTCTAAGATGATATACCAAACCATCTTTAAACAAAAAAAAAATCCAAATATCAAGCCGAATAATCCTGTCTTCACAAAACTAAAAGTGGTTGACATAGGCACATATTTCAAGAATAAGAATCCCTTGTAAACCATATTTACAGAAATAAGGGTGATCTGCCTCCCATCTTATTAGAACTGAGTCAGAATTGATTGTAGGGTCTGAAGCAGTAGCTAGCTTGCCAAAAAGAAAAAAAGAAACCCAATCTCTAATCTAAAGATATTAGGGGAAAACGGGGTTTCCAGTAATGAGTATGTCTAACTCATGGATGATTGATAAAATGAAACTAACAAGAGAATCATCAGTTTTGTGAGAGAAAGTACACACATGGACTGCACAGGCATAGCAGTATTCTGTGCTGTCCTGAAGTCTACTGCTCCTTGCCCAGTGAGAATGACTCCTTGGAATTTTGCCTTATCTGAAGACCCACTGGACAAACACTGATATACTAGTCCAAAACTGGGCAGCAGACCTCCCAACAGCCCCAAATTCATGCCTGGTGGCTAGGGAGCCAGGAAACGGTGTCAAAATGGATGGGACTGAAGGTGCAGATAGTAGTGGGCTTCTTTCTATATGTCCTGAGAATGGAACCTACCTGATTTGGAGGAATCTTTATTAGTACTTTTGTTTTCTTTTTCTATTGTTTTTGAGAAAGGCTTTCTCTGTAGATGGGGAACTCACTCTGTAGACCAGGCTGTCCTCGAACTCACAGAGATCCACTTGTCTCTGCCTCTAGAGTGCTTGAATTAAAGGCATGTGCTACTAACACCCAGCAGAAGCTTTATTATTATTAACTTCTGAGGTTATTTTGAATATAAGTTTTCTGTTCTATTATGTTTCCTATCCAAGGAAGTCTTCTCATGGTGAGGCATCTTAGGATATTAAAAGTGGAATTTTCCTTCGGGTGGGGACAATTAGTCTCCAATAGGAATGAGCTCCCTAACTTTTTTATTCAACACAATATTGCAGTGCTTAAACCATACACATAAACCCAACAAAATGGACTCAGAATGCTGTATTAATGATTTTCTGCATTCATTTTTAATGGATGTTTTTATTTAAATTATAAACATGCATGCTTCAAATGTCAATCCCGACTCCCCCCTTCTCCCTCACCACCACCACCACCACCACCCCAACCCCTAGCCCAATCCCCACATCATTCCCCAGGGAGGGTAAAGACCTCCTTGGGGGTATCTCCAGGGTCTGTCATTTTGTCCAGGGCAGGACCTAGGCCCTTCCCCATGTGTCCAGGCTGAGAGAGCATCTCTCTATGTGGAATGGGCTCCCAAAGTTCATTTGTATGCCATAGTGAACACTAGTCTACTACCCAAACACCCAGAGATTTCTGAGTCCTCCTCACTGACACTACATTCAAAGAGTCTGGCTCAGTCCCCTGTTGGCCTCTTAGTAATCAGTCTGGGGTTCAAGGGCTCCAACTTATCCGGTCAGCTGTTTTTGTGGGTTTCACCAGCATGGTCTTGACTGCCTTGCTCATCACTCCTCCATCTCTGTCACTCTGTAGATTGCTTTTGGCAGGATTGCAATTTTTACTACATTGATCCAAGAGCAAGGGAGATATTTCCATTTTCTGGTGTCTTCTTTAATTTCTTTCTTTAAAGACTCAAAGTTCTTGCGATACAGGCATTTCACTTGTTTGGTTAGTGGTACCCCAAGGTATTTTATCTTGTGTGTGGCAATAGTAAAGGGTGATGTTTCTCTGACTTCTTTCTCAGCCCTCTTATCTTCTGTATATAGTAGGGCTACTGATTTTTTTGAGTTGGTCTTGTATCCTGCTACTTTGCTGAAGGTGTTAATCAGCTGCAAGAGATCACTGGTAGAGTTCTTTGGGTCACTTATGTAAACTATCATATCATCTGAAAATAGTGAAAGTTTTACCTCTTCCTTTCCAATTTGTATCCCCTTGATATCCTTTTGTTGTCTTATTGCTCTAGCTAGAAATTCAAGTACAATATTAAAGAAGTATAGGGACAGGGGACAGCCTTGTCTTGTTCCTGATTTTAGCGGAATCACCTTGCGTTTCTGTTTATTTAGTTTGATGTTGGCTGTTGGTTTGCTGGATATAGCTTTTATCATGTTTAGGTATGTTCCTGTTATCCCAGATCTCTCCAAGACCTTTAACATGAAGAGGTGTTGGATTTTGTCAAATGCTTTTTCAGCATCTAGTGAGATGATCTTGTGATTTTTGTTCCTCAGCTTGTTTATATGGTAGATTACATTGATAGATTTTCATATGTTGAACCAACCCTGCATCCCTGGAATGAAGCCTACTTGATTATGGTGGGTGAGTTTTCTGATGTGTTCTTGGATCCGATTTGCCAGTATTTTATTGAGTATTTTTGCATCAAAGTTCATGAGGGAAATTGGTCTGAAGTTCTCTTTGTTACTTGTGTCTTTGTGTGGCTTGGGTATCAATGTTATTGAAACCTCATAAAAACAGTTTGGCAAAGACCCTTCTGCTACTATTGCATGGAATACTTTGAGGAGAATTGGTAGAAGCTGTTCTTTGAATTTCTGGTAGAATTCTGGACTGAAGCCATTCTGGCCCTGGGCTTTTTTTGGTTGAGAGACTTTTGATGACTGCTTCTATTTCTTGAGGTGTTACAGGTCTATTTACATTTCTTATCTGCTCTTGATTTAATTTTGGCAGGTGATATCTATCCAGGAAGTCATCCATTTCCTTTAAATTTTCTAATTTTGTAGAGTACAGGTTTTCAAAGTATGACCTGATGATTCTCTGGATTTCCTCAGGGTCTGTTGTTATGTCCCATTTTTCATTTCTGATTTGGTTAATTTGCATGTTCACATTCTGCCATTTGGTGAGTTTGGATAAAGGTTTGTCTATCTTGTTGATTTTCTCAAAGAACCAACTCTTTGTTACATTGATTCTTTTTATTGTTTTCCTAGTTTCTGCTTTATTGATTTCAGCCCTTAATTTGATTATTTCCTGGCCCCTTAATTTGATTATTTCCTGTCATCTACTCCTCCTGGGGGAGTTTGCTTCTTTGTGTTCTAGAGCTTTCAGCTGTGCTGTTAATTCTCTAGTGTAACTATTCTCCAGTTTCTTCATGTGGGCACTTAGTGCTATGAACTATCCTCTTAGCACTGCTTTCAAAGTGTCCCATAAGTTTGGATATGTTGTGTCTTCATTCTCATTGAATTCTAGGAAATCTTTAATTTCTTTTTTTTATTTCTTCCTTGAGCCAGGAATGGAGCAGTTGTTCATGATTCAATTTCCATGAGTTTGTAGGGTTCCTGCAGTTTGTGTTGTTGTTAAACTCTGACTTTAAAGCATGGTGGTCTGATAAGATACATGGAGTTATTCCGACTTTTTTGTACCTGTTGAGGTTTGCTATGTTGCCAAGTATGTGGCCAACTTTTGAGAAGGTTCCATGCAGTGCTGAGAAGAAGGTATATTCTTTTATGTTTGGATGGAATGTTCTATAGATATCTGTCAAACACAATTGGGTCATAACATCTATTAGTTCTTTTGTTTCATTATTAAGTTTCTGTCTTGTAGTCCTGTCTAGTGGTGACAGTGGGGTGTTGAGGTCTCCCCCTATTAGTGTGTGAGGTTTTATGTGTGGTTTGGGTTTTAGTAATGTTTTTTATGTGGATGCCTTTGTATTTGGGGCATAGGTGCTCAGGATCGAGAGTTCATCTTGGTGGATTTTTCCTGTGATGAATATGGAATGACCTCCTTCATGTCTTTTGATTGATTTCAGTTTAAAGTCTAGTTTGTTAGATAGTAGGATTGCTACCCTTGCTTGTTTCCCCCCCCTCCTTTTTTTTTTTTTGGTTTTTGAGACAGGGTTTCTCTGTATTGTTTTGGAGGCTGTCAGTCCAGCCTGGCCTCGAACTCACAGAGATCCACCTGCCTCTGCCTCCCAAGTGCTGGGATTAATGGTGTGTGCCACCACTGCCTAGCCCTTGCTTGTTTCTTGAGGCCATTTTATTGGAAAATCTTTTTCCAACCCTTAACTCTGATGTAATGTCTGTCTTTGAGGCTGAGGTGTGTTTCTTGTATGCAACAGAAGGATGGTTTCTATCTTCAAATCCATTCTGTCAGCCTGTGCCTTTTTATGGGTGAAATAAGACCATTAATATTAAGGGACATTAATGACCTTTGATTGCTGGTTTTTGTTTGTTTTGGAATGGTTGTTCTTGGTGGAATTTTGTGTGGATTTCCACCCCTTTTCTCTTTTGGGTATTGGTAAAGTGGGATTATCTATTTCCTATGTTTTTCTGATTGTGGTTAATGTGTTTGGACTGGAGTTTTCCTTCCTGAACTTTCTATAGGGCTGGGTTAGTGGATACGTATTGTTTAAATTTGGTTTTGTCATGGAATATCTTGTTTTCTCCATCTATAGTGATTGAAAGCTTTGCTGGGTATAGTAGTCTGGGCTGGCATCTGTGTTCTCTTAGTGTTGATAGAATATCTATCCAGGACCTTATAGCTTTCAGAGTTTCCATGGAGAAGTCAGCTGTAATTCTTATAGGTTGCCTTTATATGTTATTTGACCATTTTCCTTAGCTGCTCTAAGTATTCTTTCTTTATTTTGTATGCTTGGAGCCTTGATTAATATGTGGCAAGGGGACTTTTTGGTGATCCACTCTATTTGGTGTTCTGTAAGCTTCTTGTACCTTCACTGGCGTGTCTTTCTTTAGATTGGTAAAGTTTTCTTCTTTGATTTTGTTGAATATGTTTTCTGCACCTTTGAGTTGGGTTTCTTCACCTTCTATACCTATTATTCTTAGGTTTGGTCTTTTCACTGTTGGTTATGCTTGTGTCTATAGTACCTGTCCATTTCCCCAGTTTTTGATTTCCAGCATTCCTTCAGACTGTGTTTTTTTTTATTGTCTCCATGCCAGCTTTCAGTCCTTGCATTGCTTGAATTGTTTCTTGTAATTTTTGCTTCGTGTTTTCCTCCTTTTCTTCCATTTTTTTGTAATTTTTAGTTTGTCTTTTCTTCTATTTCTAGCATTTTTGGTTTGTTTTTTCTTCCATTTCTTTGAGGGATTTTCTCACATCCTCTTTGAGGGCCTCTATCATTTTCATGAAGGTGTTTTTAAGGTCATCCCCTTCTGCTTCCTCCGCATTGGGGTGTTCAGGTCTTACTGGTGTAGAATCTATAGACTCTGGGGTGTCATATTTGTTTTTCTGTTGCTGAGTGTGTTCTTATATTGTCTTTTCCATATCACTTCTTCCAGTGTCTGTAGAAAGACTCTCTTCCTCTCTTGGTGGGTAGGCGACCAGGGTTCCCTTTTGGTGGGTGCAAGCAAATCCTATACTCTCTGGCTTCTGCTCTCTGCCTTCTGCCCTGGGTTTGGGTGGAAGTGGAGCAGCTCTCTGTGCAGGCTCCTGGTTGCTTGGTTTACCTTCCTGGGGGAGTTGACCTGGCTGCTGTCCCTAAGCCAGGGGATTGGAGAGAGGGCAACCAGGAGGAAATCAGGTCTACGATGGGGAGCCAGTGCTAACCTCTGAACTCTGCCCTGAGTGTGGGCAAAAGTGGCCCAGCTCTCTCTCTGCAGGCCCCTGGTCGCTTGGTCGTCCTTCCTGGGGGAGTCGACCTGGCTGTAGTCCCCAAGCCAGGGAATCTAAGAGAGGGCGAGCATTCTCACCTCTGCCCTCTGCCCTGGGTTTGCATGGAAAAGGAGCAGCTCTCTCTGCAGGTTCCTGTTCACTTGGTAGTCCTTGGAGGGCAGGGGGAGTCAATGGAGACCTGGTGCTCACCTCTGAATTCTAGTGGCCCAGCTCTCTCTGCAGGCTCGTGGTCACTTGGTCCATTTTCTGCATTCTTACTCATACATACTTAACAAGAAAGAACTTGGTGGGGCAAGCCTGGGCCCTCCCTGGTACGAAATAACAGACTCTAGAGATCCCCCATGGAGGGCCTTACACTCCCTGGGAAATGGAGTGGGGATTGGGTGGGGGGCTGGGTGGCCTAGAGGGGGAGAGTGGGCATGGAGGGGAAGGAGAGGGTGTGGAGACTGACATGGGGAGCAAGCCTGTTTCTAATTTAAATATATAATAAAAAAGTGTACAAAAAAAGAAAGAACTTGAAAGGGAAGTATATGGAAAGGAATGGAGAGGTGCAAAAAGTGGGGAAAGTAATGTAATATCTTTTAATTATAAATATATAGAAGTATATTTTAAATAAAAAAGGACTAGAGAGATGGCACATCAGTTACGAGCAATGGCTGTTGTTACAGAGGATGACTAAAACTACAGTTCCCAGCATCTCTTGGCTTTATCTGAGACACATGCAGGCAAAATACCATATAAGTAAAATAAAAATCAAGAATAAAAAAAGGCAAGAACAAAATTATCTACAGTGATGTCTTAGGCCTGAGACAAATTGCAGCAAGGGCTAGTTAAAATGAAGTTCCGGTCTTGTGTGGGGGCAGCTTGGCCACTCAAGGGCAAACAACCCTTGTTCAGCATCGATCGTCTTCCAAATATGATTAGTGATGTCAGTGCTGCTAGGTGACTTTTCCTTGATGTTTTCTGAATTTGTGCTTTCTGTCCTTTGTACTTGTGAGAATTGTGGCATTCATACATCTATCTTTTAGATCATGCTTAGTGATTGACAGGTAGCATTATCTCCAAAGCAATCTAGTTTCACAGTATCATTTACTGGATTTTCAGCTAAGACCTTGTGGTGTGAGGTGAATATTCCCCAGGCATTTCTTCATATCACTTTTAGAACTTATGTATTTTTCCTGCAAGCCTGTGAGGTAAGGAATTCCCTATACATCTCTGCCTTTATGCCACATCTGCTGTGAAGCCTGTGTCTGAGAATGTACAGAGACAAAACAGAGACTCATTCAACAGTGTAAAGAAAAGATTGAGCAGGCCCCAAAAAGGCTCAAGAAAACTTCTCAAGAAAGGCCTCCCTCCAGAAAAGCTTCTGCTCTCTCCTTACCCCTGGCTGGTTCTGCTCTGACACCAGAAACTGATTTGGGTGTGTCAGAAGAGACACTTAGTCTTTGGACAAGGTCGAGGTGAGGGCGGTTCCTGTGGGCCAGCCCTTTCCTGGAACTTATTGCCCCGGGCATTGTATTGTTTTTAGTAAACATGTTTTTAGTAAACATTGTCTTACAGCTGCCTACTCCTAGGCTGATGGGGAAGTGGGTCTCTGCTCAAGGTCTGGTGTCCCCACAATTCCTCCTTTTTTATTTTCTAATGAGGCACTCCTGGCTTAGGTCAAGTAGGGTCACCCTCCCTTGCCTGTCTTTGGGGGACCTTGTAACCCCTGTCTTAGGTGGGAGGGGTCTTCCCCACAGGTTGTCCATCAATGGAAGGATCCTTAAATCATCTGTAATCAACCTTCATAGCTATCGTGATTGCCATGGGCTAAGCTAAGCAAGACTTGGTTATGGATCTCTTGCCCCTGGTACAAGGCATGTTTGAGCTCGGCATAAAGCCAGAATGCCTACCACTACTGCCACCATTTCCAGGACCCCCATTGACATAGCACCTCTCCATCACCGAACCCATCACCACATCTGGGCCATAACATTCTACCAGCCTTCCTCTGTTACAAGGGTAACCCGCATGTGATTTACAGTTACAATTTGATAGTCAAAACAGTGATAAAGTTTACAATCATTCCAAGATCTACTCAGGAAAGCATTTAGAAAGTGCACTTGCAGATACATTAGGTATAATCATTGATGTAACACATGTAGCATTATAAAAAATATGAACAAGAGGCTTGTTGCACTATCCATAGAACACTAATTTGTTCCTGTGGTGATGCAGTTTGCTGATTTAACATCACTAGCCTCAGCTGAATATGCGAACTGAGAAAAAGTCTCCTTTTTGTTGAATTAGGACAAGTTGCATTTCTCCAGATAAATACACTGGCATAAGCCCGATTCCAGAAACAGGAACCACCAAGTCTGATATTTCAAGTGACCATGTGCTGTTCAAATACGGAAAAGAGGCTTTTGCCACTCATCACAGTTCATATCAATGCCCAAATGTTTTAAATGGGTCCTTTTTTCCCCCAAAGGGAAAAAATGGCAAAATGAATTCTGTTGTTTCAAGGTGTGTCAAGAGCAGACAGTTAGTTTTTCCAGTTCTCTGTTGGCTTCGGGATAAAAACTCACGGGTCCGGGAGGTTGATGCAGCAGGCCTTTTGAGAAACTGGTAATTCGAACCCACTGTTTTCTTTTTTCTCAGGCTGTAGATTCGATGACATCAAGGGTCAGGAACACTGATTTAGGAGATCTCACTCAAACTGGCTTAGGTAGGCTCCCATGGTCTCAGGTCCAGTTTTTCTCTGCTCCATGCATCTCACCAAATGTTCTGAGAAAGCTGCTGAAGCTTTATTCTTTTCCTGCAAGAAAGCACAAACATGCCATCAACCCCAAATTAGGGTCTTCTCCACTGTCTAGTGCATGGATGTCTCCATTTGACCTGAGCAATAGTTGCTCAATTTCCATTATGCCACAATCTGTCTGAAGCAGATTGCTCACTGGCATTCACATTTTAAAATTTTTAAATGAGGAGTGTATTATTTGATGAGTCATTTGGGGACTGGGGACATTATTCCCCCTTTTTTATTTTCTAAAAAAATTTTTTGAACTGTTGAAGCTGAACCATAACAGTAGAAGGATTTGTCTACCCTTCTTAGTTAACTATCTAGGTGAATTGGGATCACTACCTAGATTATTTGTAGATGCCCTTTGAAAAGGACATATCCATTAAGTATTTGCCAAAAACTTCTGAAAATCTCTCAAAGATTGTAAACTATACTGTGTCCCAAATAACTTTTGAAAATTATTTGAAGTCTGTGAGCAGTCTTTCGCAATCTAACCTGTAGAGCTCTCACAAGCTGACAAGGCCTCATTTGCACCTTAACTTTTCTATTAAAACATTAACAGACTGGCTGGATGTGTCTTTTGGCTATATCTAAAGCAATTCAGGTAGCTTTTTAACTATATTTGAAGGGATTTAAGTATCCTTTTAATCATATAAGCAGTTCACACTCACGCATTCACAATCACATTTCATATGTACCGGTGTGGCCACACCATACATTCAGAACATACATGCAACTTTCGGTCATCCTTTGTCCATAGGTCATGATTAGTCTGTTGAAATGAAACTTTCTTAATTGAAATCTATGTAAAAGAACAACTCCAGCCAATCCTTGAACTAAAAAGGTTAAAAAGTCCTGTATGCCCCTCATCATTCCTCCATTGGAGCTACAGTCATGGGGTACAGCCATGTCTACTCCTTGTAACTCTATAGATGCAAGGTGGAGAGGCCAGGCTTTTGACCAAAAGTTTTTAGAAATGACTCACAAAATAGAACTTAAATGCAAACAAAATTTTCCATTTTATATACCTTTGTCTTTTTCTTTTTCTTTACTTAATACCAGTACCTCTTTATTGTTACCATTTTTTTTTGATTCACCCATTTTTTTTCGAGACAGGGTTTCTCCGTATTATTTGGAGGCTGTCCTGGCACTTGCTTCTAGTCCAGGCTGGCCTTGAACTCAAGAGATCTGCCTGCCTGTGACTCGGAGCACTGGGATTAAATGCGTGCTGGGATTAAAGGCATGTGCCGCCAACGCCCGGCTATTCACCCACTTTCAATCCATCCTTCAACGCAGGATGTTCTCTCATGAAGGCGTGCTGGGATTAAAGGCGTGTGCCACCAACACCCGGCTATTCACCCATTTTCAATCCATCCTTCAACACAGGACATTCCCTCATAAAGGCGTGCTGGGATTACAGGGCAAACCTCTCCCTGTTCTAGTTTACCTAGTCCCCTCCCCAGAGTCCAGCCCATCCCTTGCATCATCTGGGGGCCACTGCTTTTGGATTTGGATGCCTGGGTGGTGAGGACCACTCCCATTGCTTGCATGAGGTCCCATCCCCAGAGGTTAATAGGGAGGCCAGACAAAACATATGGCTGAAAAAGCCCCGTGTGGCCCTCAGAGTCTTGCCACTTTAGGATTCTGAGGCTTTTTTGGGGGCACAGCCTGCCCTATTCCCTGGAGGGTCACTGTCCCTTCCTCTTTCATCCAGGCGGGGGGGGGGCACAATTTATCTGAGAGGATGGAAATGTCCTCCACCCCAAAATCTAGGACACCCTTGAAGGACTTGCCTTCTATCCTTAATGTAAGCTGGAGGCGGTTCTCCATAGTGGCTACCAAAAATGCTTCTGGGCTGGTACTTCCAAAACCTTGGTTGCCCCTTTTCTCTTTAATATTTTGAGCCTCACAAAGAGCTGTGGGGAGGAGGAGTAACTGAGCAATCCAATCTCCTGCTGGGATGGCAACAACCACACTGCCCACTGATGTCATTATTTTAATCTCTCCCTCACTATCCTGCTCTATAACACCAGGGTGTACCTGCATGCCTCGAAGAATAGTATTGGATCATCCGAAGAGTAGTCTGACCATGCCTGGGGGCAATGGCCCATGCACCCCAGTAGGGAGGGCCTGGATCCCCATTTCTGATGTTAGGATTGCCTGGGCAGTGGGACCGAGGTCCAATACTGCACTCCCTGAGGTGGCTCTAAGGAGGTCTGACATATGAAGGGGTTGCTCTGGGAGAGAAATCGAATCCTGCCACTGCCCAGAACAGGGGTCATTGCCCTGTACATATTGGTTTTGGGGCCCTGGGGCGGGGCCCTCCTCCAGTTTCCCTGATTATTATTAGCAGGAAGGAAATTTCCCTCCTGGTCAGTTTTAGAGTAGCAGTCATTGGCCCAATGATATCCCCTTCGGCAACAGGAGCATAAACCAGATCTCTTGAGACCTGTAGTACTATTTTGAGGGCACTCTCTACAGAAGTGTCCCTCCCTCCCGCAGCTGAAACATGTTTTTCTCCCTCCCAGAGTAGGTCTTTCTTTCCCCACTTGGGGCCGAATAGCAGCAGCTAACACTTGGCCCTGGATGAAGTTCCCATCAATGTCCCTACAGATCCAGATATAGTCATTTAGACTTTTATTGTGATAGGGGTGAAGGGCTTCCTTACAGTACTTATTTACATCTTCAAAAGCCATCTGCTTGATGACTGGCATTGCAGGCCCAATGCCCCCAAATATTCTTTCTGCTATCTGACTGAGACGGTCTATGAAGTCTTGAAAAGGTTTGGAGTTTCCTTGAAGGACGTTGGACAGATGATCCCCTCCTTCCTTGGAAGGCAATGCTTTCCAAGCCCCTTGGGCCACTGCTGCCACTTGGGCATAGACTGCGATGCCATATTGCATTTGTTGTTGAATAGTGGCATATTGACCACTCCCAGTAATCATCTCCACATTTCTCTGGGGCTGTCCAGCCTGTGCATTTCTTTGGGCTGTGTGGCTGCATTTTTCCTGAAACTCAGCCCTCCAAATCAAATAATCTCCCCCAGATAGAGTCGCTTGGCAAAGCTGCTGCCAATCATTAGGTGTCAAGTTAAGAGACGCAAAAGATTCCATTAAGGAAAGTGTAAAGGGAACCTGTGCTCCATAATTTAAAGTTGCCTCTTTAAGTTGTTTTTATATCTTTAAAACTTAAAGGGTTATGATGCCGAATGACCTGCCCAGAATTGCTCGGGTCTCGAGCTTCTATTACCGGGGCCACCACCGGGCAGTATTGGACCCCTCGTTTCGGTCTTCCATCGAGGTCCAATAAGGACTGGGTTATATCATAGGAGGAATCCCTTTTTTCAGAGTATGGAGAAGGGTTTCTCTCCCTGTCCTGTCTTTTTTTATTCGAGTCTTTTTTAGTTATTTTTTAAGGGCTGCAATCTCAGCAAGTTACCATTCCTTCTCAGACTCTGACAAGTCTGAGTCTGAGCTACTTCCATTTTCTAGATCTGACAGAGAAGGATATAACTGATTCTGACTGGAGTCCTTCTTTTTGGGTCTCATCTCAACTGATTTGGGTGTGTCAGAAGAGGCAGTTAGTCTTTGGACAAGGTTGAGGTCAGGGTGGTTCCCGTGGGCCATCCCTTCTCAGGAACTTATTGCCCTGGGCAATATTGTTTTTAGTAAACATGTTTTTAGTAAACATTGTCTTACAGCTGCCTACTCCCAGGCTGGTGGGGAAATGGGTCTCTCCTCAAGGTCTGGTGTCCCCACACTTTACATTGTGACCAAAATCAGAACTGGATTTGTTTACTCAGCATGCTTTGTCAGAACTTTATATGAACTTGTCCAGACTCACTAAGCAAAATCAACATTCATTCCTTGTTAAGGAAAAGCAAAGCTTTGGAAATAAATACCACTCTCTCAAGGCCTCCTGCTGATATATGTTTCTCAGGTCTTCTGTCATGGCTGTTATGATGGCTGTTCCTGGTAGTAAAACTGACCACCTCTGGAATTTACTGAACCCCAAAGCATTGTGTACATATGGGAGGATTCTTTTTTTTAATTAAGGGTTTTGAAATGGGGAAACTTTTTATTAATTTGGATCTTTTGAGGTAACAAGATCCTCCTTTAATGTGGGCCAGATCTTCTGGTGGCAGATCACATATATAAAGAATATTGAAGATGGAAGCATTTTCTGTATGCCTGATTGCTCTGGCTATGTTTATGAAGGTCAGTCTGTTACTGTTTTTAAAGTCTACTTCTTAAGATTTCTTGTATATGCTGAAGACGCTGAGTCATGAAGCCTTAAGGATAGAGAAACTACTGAATTCTTAAACTTTCCTTTGGGAGAAAGACATTGGTGGGCTACCTGGAACACAGCTTGTGAGACATTGTAGTAACTCCACTTTCTGCATTCCTAGATTTATTGTATCAGTTCCACTGAAGTAATGAAATTTGAATACTGCTGCCATGGTTTTTTATTTCGTTTTTTTTATTGTTTTCTCTCCTACCCACTGAGGAAGATGTGATGGATGACAATACATCTTCCTTGTTCCATTTTTCCTAATTATTCAACTCACATTGAAGACTATACTTTTTGCTAGTATTCTCTTAGCAAGAGATCGACCTGAATTTCAGGAATAAGTCTTCTAAAGCAATGGAGCCATCATCCAGCTTTCTGGTTGTAGAAAGACCTGTTATCTTGGTTGTGATCTGGTTCCTGCTTTTCCCTCTAGGTTGTCTGAAGTCCCTGTGACAAGCAGGTAGCAAGTTCATCTGACCTCAATGTGAAGTCACTTAACTGGCATCTCATTTTATGTCCCAAAATCTCTCTTTAATTGTTTATATTCTAGACACCTTTCCACCTGTGGCTGGGGAAACAATTGTACTCCACACTTTGTAATGTGCAATTCAAGCTAGCCACTTTGTGTTCAGGAGGAAGAAGGGGAAGTACCTATGGAATGCAAGAAGACAGCAAGGTCAGCATTTTAAGCCAGGGGCAAGCCTATTGAAATGCAAATCTCTGCAGAACTGGGAAAGGCAGGGCCAGCAACCACTGTACTGTGTCTTTAAGCACCTTGTAATTTTATGGGAGGTGCTGCCACTAGCCAATCAGGACCAAGATACCAACCTGCCAGTCAGGAGTGGAGCAATCTTCAGGGTGCCAAGTTGAATTCTTGGCTTTGTAGTGGAGCAGGACCAGTGGTTTTGTGAGCTGTGAGCCCTGCTGCAGGGAGCTGTGAAGGAAGCATGGCTGAGGTGGGAAGACCTGACAAGGTGAGCTATGGGCTGTGGGACCCAGAAGGGAAGAAGTTTCTGAGCCTTGAAAACTGGTGTGTGAAGTCCTCCCAAGGGCTGGAGGAAACATGCACCCAGATTAGGTGACCTGTGAAGACCCATGTGGTCCTTATAACTTCCTGAATGCAGGTGGCTGGCACTGAATAACTTCCCTCTGTAGTCTGCATCTACACAAAAGGAACTGTGTTTAGAAATACGTGAACAGTCAAAGTCAGCAAGCTTTCAATGGACCCATGTAAAGTGTTCCCAAATTCAGAGAGGATATTTTCTTTAGTATTTTCTAGGAGTTTGCACTTTGCATTTAACTTTTAGGTGTAAAATCCAATTGGAGTTAATTTTGTAGAGGTTGAAAATGGCATCTTTTGTGTGGATTGTTTTGGTAGCAATCCACTATTAAACTGTGATGGACATGAGTAGAGCTGGTCTTATAAAGGATTTGCCCATCTTTAAGACATAGTAAGTCACAGAAAGTAGAATTAGGCATGGGGGGGGCTTTCTATAAATACCTGAAAAATAAGTATATACCAGGCAGGTACTTTAGAGAATAGTATGCTAGGATACACATTTGTTCACCAAGATTTTCTAGATATTTAGCTATAAACAATTACAAGGAGATACCTCTAATTTACATCCAGCCACTAGGCCAATCACCTTAGCAAAGAGCAGTCGTCTAACAAGCTGCTCAAGGGCTCATTACAGGATCACAACCAACATTAAGGCCTAGGCTGTCACAAAGGTCCTGTGAGTTTTCTCCTTGAGAAAAGCATACTTCTGCCAGATGGGCAAGATACCTGGTGCTACCATTTGACAACGAGACACACTTGTGATGCAGAGTAGCCTGATCAATAAAGTCATCTATTAGACCCTTCTGTAAAGAGAAGGAAGTTAGTTCCTTCCCAAACCCAGGAACATGCTTAGTAGAGCCAGTAACAGCCTGGGGCCTAGGTCTTAGGAGCTTTCCCTCAGCCTGATGTATTGAGAATGAAATAGATCTCCTTTTCTAACACCAGGAATTTCTTGCAAGAGCAGGTTATGGTCTAGGGCTAGGACCTTTGGTGTGGGCTTTCTTCAGATCCTGAGAACCCAACCCTTCTAACCATAGGGAACTGTTATTAGTCCCTAAGTCGCTGTGGACTCAGTAATATTCTTTAGAAACCCTTTTCTCCATTGTGCAGCATTGTTTGGTTGGCCTTATGAGTTTGTCCCACTGTGTGTCAATTTCTGCTGGCTTCATAGAATTTCCCATTTCCCCTCTGGAAGTAGTGTACAACATGCTAACTTTTAAAGAAGCTTACCTGGCATGACACAAGCTTGTGTGAGACCTCCCCTACCCAGATTTTATTTGTTTTTACCTTCTACTTTTCATCTCTCTCATCCCCTGTCACTTGGCCTTCAAGACAGTGTCCCTAAAGAATGGCCTGCTCTCTCTGGTCACTGGTGTACTTAGGGAGTAATTCTTGGAATATCTTTGCTATGTAAATCTCCCATCTGTTTAAGTGGCTAGACTTGCAGCCTCTTGTTTAATTTGAATTGTTCAAGGCTTTACTTGAAGCCTTAAACAAAGATGATAAAATAAGCTGGCGTTGATGGTGCACGCCTTTAATCCCAGCACTCGGGAGGCAGAGGCAGGAAGATCTCTGTGAGTTGGAGACCAGCCTGGTCTACAAGAGTTAGTTCCAGGACAACTTAAAAGCCACAGAAAACCGTATCTCAAAAAACCAAAAAAAAAAAAAAAAAAAAAAAAAAAGAAGAAGAAGAAAAAAGATGATAAGATAGTTTGCATTAGTGACCCGAAAAACTCTACTAGGGAACACCTACAGCAAAATGACAGGGTACAACAAGATTAACTCAAAAAAAATCAGTAGCCCTACTATATACAGCCTACTATATACAGATGATAAATAGGCTGAGAGAAATCAGAGCATCATCACCCTTTACAATAGCCACAAACAACAGAAACTATCTTGGGGTATTGCTAACCAAACTAGTGAAAGATCTGTATAGCAAGAACTTTGAATTTTTAAAGATGAAATTAAAGAAGATACCAGAAAATGGAAAGATCCCTCATACTCCTGGATAGGTAGAATCAACATAGTAAAAATGGCAATCTTGCCAAAAACAATCTACATATTCAATGCAATCTCCATCAAAATTCCAACACAATTCTTCACAGACCTTGAAATAACAATAATCTACTTTATATGGAAAAAAAAAGAACCAGAATAGCCAAAACAACCTTGTACAATAAAGGAACTTCTGGAGGTATCACCATCCCAGACTTTAAGCTCTATTATAAAGCTATAATCCTGAAAACAGTTTGTTAGTTTGGTATTGGCACAAAAATAGACAGGAAGACCAATGGAATCGAATTCAAAACCCTGATATTGCCGGGCATTGGTGGCGCACGCCTTTAATCCCAGCACTTGGGAGGCAGATCTCTGTGAGTTCGAGGCCAGCCTGGTCTACAAGAGCTAGTTCCAGGACAGCCTCCAAAGCCACAGAGAAACCCTGTCTTGACAAAACAAAAAACAGAAAAACAAACAAACAACAAAAAAACCCTGATATTAACCCACACACCTACAAATAATTGATTTTTGAAAAAGAAGCTAAGATTACACAATGGAAAAAAGAAAGCATCTTCAACACATGGTGCTGGCATAACTGGATGCTGGCATATAGAAGACCACAGATAGATCCAGGCTCATTGCCATGCACAAAAGTTAAGTCCAAATAGATAAAAGACATCAACATGAATCCAGCCACACTGAAACTCTTAGAATAGAAAGTGGGAGATGATACTCTTGAAAGAATTAGCACAGGAGGCCACCTCCTTCACATAACGCTACTAGCACAGACACTTGAGATTGACAATAAATGGGACCTCCTGAAACTGAGAAGCTTCTGTAAGGCAAAGGACACAGTCAACAAGACAAAATGGTAGCTCACAGAATGGGGAAAGATCTTCACTAACCACACATCTGACAGAGGGCTAATCTCCAAAATATAAAAAAAAATTCAAGAAGCTATTCTCCAAAACACGAAAGGATCCAATTAAAAAGTGGGCTACAGAACTAAATAGAGAATTCTCAGTAGAGGAGTCTAAAATGGCTGAAATACACTTAAGAGAGTGTTCAACATCCTTAGCCACTATGGAAATGCAAATCAAACCAACTCTGAGATACCTTCTTACTCCTGAAAGAATGGCTAAAATCAAAACCACCAACGACAGTTTATTCTGGAGAGGACATGGAGAAAGGGGGAACACTCCTCCACTGCTGGTGGGAGTGCAAACTCATACAACCACTTTGTAAATCAGTATGGAGATTCCTAAGGAAAATGGGAATCAGTCTACCACAAGATCCAGCAGTTCCACTCAGGCATATACCCAAAAGATGCACATTCATACAACAGGATATCTGTTCCACAATATTCATAGCAGCATTATGTGTAATAGCCAGAACCAGGAAGCAACCTAGATGCCCCTCAACTGAAGAGTGGATAGAGAAAATGTGGTACATTTGCACAATGGAGTACTTATTTGGGAGCAAAAAAAATGGAATCTCAAAAAAATGCTTAAATAACTGTATCACCTCATTTTTTTAAAGTAATCACAAGACTGACTGTGCTTCTTTTTTGTTCATGTGGACTCCCTGTGTGTGTGTGGGGGGATATTCTATAGCCCTGGTGATCAGAGGCTACTATGCATAGCATAAAGCATATCTTTTGGTATACAGTGGAAAGACAGATTAGAAACATGAAATTGGTTTGTAGATGTTATGAACATTCCATTCCTCTTTCAGACTTGTGTTTCAATGTTGCAGGTAATTTAGGAATTGGTAGAAAGCAGTGATGGTGATCATTCTTCAGCAATACATGATCAGAAGAGTTTCAAGTTTCTGCTACCAGCAGCCATAATGGCTTGACCCAGGGAAGTTCAATTCCAGGAGAGAAAAAAAGTCTCTGAGCTGCAGAGGTTTTTCAGGTGTGCATGGGTTTTTGGCCAGGTGGGTAGGGTGGATTCCACATCATGTGTCATAATGGCAGGAAATAGACATAAAATAATTCTACAATCTTTTGTGACTGGTCATCAATGGGACTGTGTTTGACTGAAATTATAAGGGGCTATGTGAATTTATGGAGCTATAGCAGAAGATCACCTCCATTTGCAGAGAGATCTTTTGACATGGGTGTTCCCCAGTTTGAGAGAAATGTCAATAGATGTTGGGTCAGAAACAACAATTTTCATAGATTTTATTTAAATTAGAAACAATCATATTTTACATATCAATTCCAGTTCCCTCTCCCTCCCACCCATCCCCCACCAACTCCCCAGAGAGAGTGAGGCCTTCCATGAGGTATCATCAAAACATGTTAAGTCATTTGGAGCAGAGCCTAGGCCCTCCCCTGTGAATCTAGGCTAAGAAAGTATCCCTCCATGGGAAATGGGCACCCGAAGTCCATTTGTGCATTAGGGATACATCCTGGTTCCACTGCCAGAGGCCCCATAGACTTCCCAGTGCTTCTAGCTGACAACCATGATCAGTGGACCTGGTTTGGTCCTATGTTGGTTCATCATCGGTCAGACTAGGGTCTATGAGTTCCCACTTGATAAGGTCACCTGATTCTGTGTGTTTTTTCAGCATGCTCTTAACACCTTTGTTCAACACTCCTCCCTCTCTGAAATATGAATTCGTGGAGTTTGGCTCAGTGCTAGGCTATGAATCTCTACTTCAGCTTCCGTCAGCTACTGGATGAAGGCTCTAGGATGGCATTTAAGGTAGTCATCATTCTCATTATAGGAGGAGGATACTTAAGGCAGCCTCTCCACTATTGCTTACGGTCCTAGTTGGGGTCATCCTTTTGGATGGATCTCTGTACAATTCCCTAGTACCAGATTTTTCTTTAAACCTATAGTGTCTCTCTACTAATATGTCTCTTTCTTGTTCTCTATTGCTCTCCTCACTCAGTCTTCCTGAACCCTCATGTTCTCCTCCCCCCTCCTCTTCTCCCCTCCTCTTACTTGTAACTCCCTCCCCATTTCCCACATGCTGCCCATTTGTTCAGGGGCTCTTATCCCTTTACATACTACTGGGGGACTGTGTATGTCTCTCTTGCAGTCCTCCTTGATTCTT
Organism: Mesocricetus auratus; assembly: GCF_017639785.1. NCBI lineage: Eukaryota > Metazoa > Chordata > Mammalia > Rodentia > Cricetidae > Mesocricetus > Mesocricetus auratus. The sequence goes on from NW_024429185.1 coordinate 4,665,243, forward strand.
AGCTTCTCTGGAGATGTGAACTGTAGGCTAGTAATTCTTTTTTCTATGTCTATTATCCATATATGAGTGAATAAATACCATGTTTATCTTTCTATGATTGGGTTACCTCACATAGGATGGTTTCTTCCAGTTCCATCCATTTGCCTGCAAATTTCAAGATTTCATTGCTTTTTTTTTCTGCTGAGTAGTACTCCATTGTGGAAATGTACCACATTTTCTGTATCCACCCTTCAGTTGAGGGGCATCTAGGTTGCTTCCAGGTTCTGGTTACTAAAATAATGCTGCTATGAACATAGTGGAACAGATGTCCTGGTTGTATGAATACGCATACTTTTGATATATGTCTAAGACCGGAATTGCTGGATCTTGAGGTAGACTGGTTCTGATTTTCCAGAGAAACTACCATACTGATTTCCAAAGTGACTGTACAAGTTTGCATGTCCACCAGCAATGGAGATGCATTCCCCTTTCTCCATCTCTCCAGCATAGATTGTTAGTACTTGGAGTTTTAGATTTTAGCCATTCTGACAGGTGAAAGATGGTATCTCAGAGTAGTTTTGAGTGTCTTTCAGCCATTTTAGATTCCTCTATTGAGAATTCTCTGTTTAGTTCTATACCCCACTTTTTGGGGTCTTTTGTTGTTTTCTTTTTATTTAAATTAGAAACAAGCTTGTTCTACATGTCAATCCCAGTTCCTTCTCCCTCCTCTCCTCCCCTGCCCCCCACCAGCCCCTATCCCATCCCACTTCTGCTCCCTAGAGAGGGTGAGGTCTTCCATGGGGGATCTTCAAAGACTGTCATATCATTTGGACCAGGGCCTAGACCCTCTCCTGTGTATCTAGGCTGAGAGAGTATTCCTCTATATGGAGTGTGCTCCCAAAATCCATTTGTGTATTAGGGATAAATACTAATCCTCTACTAGAGGCCCCAGAGATTAACCAGACCTCTCAACTGACACCCATGTACAGGGGTTCTGAGACAGTCCTATGCTGGTTTCCCAGCTATCACTCTGGAGTCCATGAGTTACCCCTTGTTCAGGTGAGCTGTTTCTGTGGGTTTCTCCAGCCTGGTCTTGACCCCTTTGTTCATCACTCCTCCCTCTCTGCAACTGGATTCCAGAGTTCAGCTCAGTGTTTAGCTGTGGGTATCTGCCTCTGCTTCCATCATCTACTCTATACCCCATTTTTTAGTTGAATTATTTGGTGTTTTGGTGACTAGCTTCTTGAGTTCTTAGTATATTTTGGAGATCAGCCCTCTGTCTGATATGGGGTTGATGAAGATCTTTTCCTATTCTGTGGGCTATTGTTTAGTCTTTTTGACTGTGTCCTTTGCCTTACAGAAGCTTCTCAATTTCAGGAGGCCCCATTTACTAATTGTCAATCTCAGAGTCTGTGCTACTGGCATTATGTTCAGGAAGTGGTTTCCTGTGCCAGTTCGTTCAAGGATACCTTCCACCTCTCTTCTAAGAGGTTCAGTGTGGCTGAATTTATGTTGAACTCTTGGATCCATTTGGATGTAAGTTTTGTGCATGGTGATAAATATGGGTCTACCTGTAATTTTCTACATGTCCATATCCAGTTATGCCAGCACCATTTGTTGAAGATGCTTTCTTTTTTCCATTGTATATTTTTATCTTCTTTGTCGAAGATCAGGTGTTCATAGGTGTGTCCATTGGTCTACCTCTCTGTTTTTGTGCCAAGCTGTTTTCATGACTATAGCTCTAGAGTAGAATTTGAAGTCAGGGATGGTGATGCCTCCTGTGGTTCCTTTATTGTACAGGATTGTTTTGACTATCCTGAATCTTTTGTTTTTCCATATAAAGTTGAGTATTGTGGCTATTGTAAAGGGTGATATTTCTCTGACTTCTTTCTCAGCCCCTTTATTGTCTGTTCATAGTAGGCCATACTACCTTGAACACAGCCAATGTCATCTGGTCTTGGAAGCTCAGCAGGGTCAGGCCTGGTTAGTACTTTGATGGGAAACATAACAATTTAAGGTCCACTTTGCATTAATTTTTGGGAGTTGCAAGTCTGTGTTTATTTAATTTATCTACACAGAATCATAGCTAGCTTGGTAATATTAGGCAAATCACAGTTTTCCTAACTGAGTTTCCTTTGGTCTTTTGATTAATGTTTCACAATACTTTTCTGGTTTTGCTTTTCTCTTAATTCCTTTCATTCTTTCACAAGTATTGTACACATTTTTGATTGTTACAGCTTTGTTGTTAGCAAAAAAGTTAAAATGTCATATTTTAACATTTTACAAATTCTGAATGTTTCCACTTTGCATGTAGTTTTGAAATCAGGTGTCCTGTTATAAATTGTTGGGAATTTTCTTTGGATTGTATTCATTTCATGTTGGAAATTTTCCATATTGATGAACCATGTTGCTGAGGATAATTTATTTGTTTTATTTATTTAGGTTTTTTGTTGTTGTTGTTTTATCTGTGAAAGACAGTTTATTGGATAAAAAGTACTATCAGGATTAGCAGAGTACTCTGCACATACTCTTGGAGGACATTACCTGTATTCAGATCCCAACACACAAGTGGAGAGGCTTGTGCCTGTAGGAGCAAGTTTTTCTGTCTCACCCCATCCTGCAGCAGACTTCAAATTATTAATCACTGAGAGGTTTCATATTACTTTCACATACTTGGCCAATTGCTCAGGTTTACTATGAACTTGTTCTTACAACTTAATGCTGCCAACTCTTGTCTGACTCCACCCTCCTTCCCAGAATTTTCTGTGTCTCTGGCTTTCCTGCCTGGACTACCTGCCTTTATTAGTCATTGAGAATGAATATATTCCTAGTGTATAGAAGAATTATTCCACAGCATTTCTCCCTTTTATCTATATAAAGAGGAATGTTTTAACTTTTCCTAGTAAAGTTATTTATAAAGGAAACTTATCCATTAGGAATTACAGCAACAATATCTAATCCATTGCTTTTGGCAAAATTAGAGAAAATGCTATATTTTCTGTCTTGTCTAAAGTCTAAATTTTGTACCTAATTTACCACCAGTCATAACAAAAGAAAACTATAACTATCTAGTCTTTAACTCCAACAAAGACCCCAGAATATTGAAATGTTCCCTAATGACAGGGATATCAGGCTGCCTGAACAGTCACCCAAAGTTCCTCTGTAACATTGGAGTATTCACCTTTGGCCTTCATGCCTAGAACTTCTGACACGCTTTTTTTCATAAGCAGAAAAATTTTGGGGTAAATTCAGATCATAGTCTAGTACATAAACAGAGAGGAATTTTCAAGGAGATTATCACCATTACAGAGAAGGTCCTTTTCTACAGTGGAAGCCTCTACAGTGGGCCCAATGGTAATGCTCCATCCCTCTAAGCCTTCAATTAATGGAAGGATTAGACAAAGCAATTAGACTTTTTCTAATCAAATTACTTTGTCTAATACAAGTTCATACAAAACCTGCTACAAGTGTGGTCCAAGTACAGTAGGTTCCATCCCAATTTAGAAGTGAAATGTGGTAGGATCACCCATGCTTTTCTGGTTTTGTAATCAAGAAAGAATCAATAATTAAGTTCATGGGTTATTTGTCTGTGGTTTCAGTTCACCACTGTTGTAGCCATTTATGTTTAGCCTAGTCAAGGCCCTGGTGAAGAAATTATGAGAGTTTTTTGTATTGGGCTTTAAACATGAAGATGGGGTTACAAATAGAGACCACAAGATGTTGAGATCCCGATTTCTTGAGACATCAGTCATGGAGAGAAGCACATAGGGAGTGGAAGTAAACAGAGAGGTATGGATGAGAGATAAAGCCATCAAAGAAGTCCTTTAAAACTTGAACCCCATGTGAGACAGACCTACAAGATTTGGTGTTTGCCCTGCTGGGGCTCAGCCTTACCTTGGCCCAGTCTTCCCTCACTGTGTGCCCCTTCCTCTCCTTTGGAAAGGCAATGGGTATTCTGTACCATTGAATATTGGAAAGATAAGCTTGTTTTCTGATATTCCATGAATTCATAGTCATAAGATTGCCTTGAGTGTCTGAAGAGACTTTAGAAATTTGGGCAGTGTAGGGGCTGTTGTAGACATTGAGGAATCCTGAAGTTAGATTAAATGCATTTTCTTCATGGAGCTACCATGACTTTCTATTGGCCAGGGTCAGAATTTAGCTGATTGAAAGAAAAGCTCGCAGATAGGATGATTTCTTTGGATAATTGACTTAGTGGCTTCCTTTGGGGTGTTTATAGAATCTTTACTAGGAAGAGATTTTCTGCCTGAAAATACCCATTGGAGATGGGATTGGAGTCTAGGTAGCCTCAAGCCATTTTCTTTTCTTTGTTTCTACTCCATTGTAGTTGAAACTGATCAACCAGTGTCCTTCATGTGTTGTCATACCATTTCCACCAGTATAGACTCTATCCCTAAGTCACATAAGATATATAAGAAGCACTTGCTATTCAGTAGTAAGACATTTGGCTAATTTGATGGTTTGGTTGGTTTATTTCTTGAAGCCAAGCTTTCTCTTTATAGAACTGGCTGTCCTGAATATAGTTAGCTCTGTAAACCAGGCTGGCCTCAACTCAGATATCCTCCTGACCCAACCTCCCAAGGCCTGGGATTAAAGGTGAGACCAAAACATCTGGATATATTTGCTTTTAAATTATGGACTAATGGGCCTAGAAAGTAGCTTTTTGTGTGTTTCAAGCAAGTAATTTTGTGCCAAGCTTCACCTACATCTTGAATTTTGGAATTTGGCAAAGGGTATCCTATTTCTCATTATGATATGTATTATGACAGTAATCGTACCTGGGCCTTCTGAGTCATTGGATTGCAGATGTGTGACATTCTCTCTGTCTTTTGTGTTTGATTTGAAATTTTTTGAATAAATGACAATTTTGTCTGAATGCTTGGTTAAGTACCATATGTGTGCCTAGACCTCACAGTAGTCAGAGGACAGGCTCAGAACTCCTGACCTTGGAGTAATGGATAGCAAGCACCCATGTGAGTGCTTTTAATTGATACCGCCTATCCATAAGATCAATAGGAGTGATTCCTGTCTTGCCCCTCCAACCTCCAGAACAGAGGTGAGCTCCAGGGCCTCTCCCAGGCCAACTTTCTCTCTTCAATTTTCCTGACCTGTGGCCTCAAGGCTCTTCCTACCTCTAAATCTCCTAGAGGTACCTGGAGACAGTATGGAACAGCCAGCATCATTGGTTGCCATTCCTGCTTTGCCCCTCCACCTTCTGGTAGAGAGAGAGGAGGGAGAAGGAGAGACCCCACCTGTACCCCCTGGAAGAAGACATGAGAATAAAGTATAAGAACATCTCCAACAACAGAATGACTTACATGACACTACTAGAGTCTAAGGATTCTACACCAGTAAGACCTGAACATCGTAACACAGATGAAGCAGAAGAGAATGATCTTAAAAACACCTTCATCAAAATGATAGAGGCCCTTAAAGAAATGGAAGAAAAAACAAACTAAAAAATGCAAGAAATCAACAAATCTCTTAAAGAAAGCAAGGAAAGCCAAGAAAAAAGCAATCAAACAGATGAAGGAAACAATTCAATCAGTTCAAGACCTGAAAACTGAAATAGAGACAATAAAGAAAACACAAACTGGGGGATTGCTGGAAATAGAAAAGCTGGGTAAATAATCAGGAACTACTGATCCAAGCATAACCAACAGAATACAAGAGATGGAAGAGAGAATCTCAGGTGATGAAGATAAACAAGAGGAAATAGATTCATCGACCAAAGACAAGTCTTAAATCCAACCATCCTTAGCACAAAATATCCAGGAAATATGGACACTGTGAATAGATCAAAACTAAAAATAATAGGTATAAAAGAAGACAAAGAGCCCAGCTTAAATGTGCAGAAAACATATTAAACAAAATTATAGAAGAAAACTTTCTCAACCTGAAGAAGGATATGCCTATGAAAGCACAAGAAACTTATGGAACACCAAATAGACTGGACCAAAAAATAAAGTCCTCTCACCACATAATAGTCAAGAAAAACAAACAAACAGAATAAATAAAGAATATTAAGAGCAGCAAAGGAAAATGACCAAGTAGCATATACAGGCAGACCTATCAGAATTATACCTGACTTCTTCATGGAAACTCTGAAAGACAGAAGGTCCTGGATAGATGTTCTACAAACACTAATAGACCACAGATACTACCCCAGACTACATACCTGGCAAAACTCTCATGCACTGTAGATGGAGAAAGCAAGGTATTCATGACAAAACCAGATTTACACAATACAAATGCACAAATTCAACCCTGCAAAAAGTTCTGAAAGGAAAACTCCAATGCTCAGAAGTCAACTGCACTCACAAGAACATAGGCAATAGATAATCACACTTTACCAAAAACCAGAAGTAGGGGGAAAATTCACACAAAATACCACCACCAAAAACAAATCAAAAACAAATAAGAATCAAAAATCAATGGACATAAATGTCTCGCAATATCAATGGTCTTAACTTGCCTATAAAAAGACACAGGCTAACAGAATGGATATGAAGACAGAATGCATCCTTCTGCTGTGTACAGGAAAGACACCTTACCTTCTAGAACAAATATTACCTCAGAGTTAAGGGTTGGGAAAAGATTTGTTCAGCAAATGACACTAAGAAGCAATCTGGTGTAGCTATGCTAATATCTAACAAATTAAACTTCAAACTAAAATTAATCAAAAGAGATAAAGAAGGTCATTTCATATTCATCACAGGAAAATTACAACAGGATCAAGGGATCAAGTCTCAATTCTGAACATCTATGCATCAAATACAAAGGTACCCACATTCATGCAAAAAACATTACCATAACTCAAATCACATATTAAACCCCAGATACTTGTAGTGAGAGACTTCAACACCCCACTCTCACCACTTGACAGGACTACCAGACAGAAACTTAACAAATAAACAAAGGAACTAACAGAAGTTATGATGCAATTGGGCTTAACAGACATAGAACACTCCATCCAAACACAAAAGAATATACCTTCTTCTCAGCAAAACATGGAACCTTCCTCTAAAACTGACCACATACTCAGCAATAAAGCAAGCCTCAACAGATGCAAAAAAATGGGAATAGCCCCCTATATGTTACCAAATCACCAAGCTCAAAATTAGAATTCAGCAACAACACAAATTCCAGAAACCCTACAATCTTAGGAAAATGGAACAATACTCAACTGCATCACTCCTGGGTAAAGGAAGAAATACAGAAAGAAATTAAAGACTTCCTAGAATTCAATGAAAATGAATGCACAACATACCCAAACCTATAGGACACTCTCAAAGCAGTGCTAAGAGAAAAGTTCATAGGACTAAGTGCCCACTTGAAAAAACTGGAGAATAGTCACAGTTGAGAATTAACATAACACTTGAAAGCTCTAGAACAAAAATAAGCAAACTATGACAAGGAGGAGTAGATGCCAGGAAATAATCAAATTGAGGGCTGAAATCAAAAAAATAAAACAATAAAAGAATCAATGAAACAAAGAGTTGGTTCTTTGAAAACATTAACAACATAGACAAACCTTTATCCAAACTAACCAAAATACAGAGAAAGAGAGAGAGAGAGAGAGAGAGAGAGAGAGAGAGAGAGAGAGAGAGAGAGAGAGAGAGAAGGCAAATTAACAAAATCATGAATGAAAACGGAGATATAACAACAGACACTGGGGAAACCCAGAGGATCATCAGGTCATACTTTGAAAACCTGTACTCCACAAAATTTGAAAATCTAAAGGAGATGGATGACTTCCTGGATAGCTATCACATACCAAAATCAAGAATAGATAAGCAATTTAAATATAACTATAACCCGTAATGAAATAGAAGCAGTCATCAACAGTCTCCCAAGCAAAAAAAATCCCAGGGCAAGATGGTTTCAGTACAGAATTCTACCAGAAATTCAAAGAACTAATACCAGTGCTTCTCAAACTGTTCCACACAATAGAAGCAGAAGGTTCATTGCCAAACTTTTTATGAGGCTACAATTACTTTGAATGGCCATCATCCTCTTTTGAAATAGATTGGTGCTACTAGGAGCAGACATGTCTCATGTCAAGAAAAGTGTAAGTTATTAGAATATTTTAAATACCATACTATGTAGATCTTTGAGGGTTTGAATATTACCTGTCTATCTGAAATATATCTCTGCATAACTCTAAAAACCTGACTGTAAGTTAAATAGTTATTGTTGGTTATTGGATTGTATTTCTTTATTATCCTAAAGAGCTTTTAAGGATTAAATCTACATTTTGTATAACTAAAGAAACTGTATAGGTATACACACTGTATAGGTAATATCTTAATTTACAGTTTAAAGAAGATTACCTTTAATTGGTATCAATATACAAAAATATCTTAAACAAAAATAGAAATGTATAGACAGTATAAGAAAAATAACCTGAAATTTGTATCAATATGCAAACCTCTTACTAATATAAAAATAAAGTTAATAGTTGCTTTTTAGATTAAAGTATATATTTACAGTGTTGTCTGTATCATACTTTCTGTTGAACATATGTATGGGATATTTTAGAATATGGTGACCTATGATGATGTACACATAAATTTCACGTGGGATGAGTGGGATTTGCTTGACCCCTCCCAGAAGAATCTCTACAAAGAAGTGATGCTGGATACCCGCAAGAACCTCATTGATATAGGTAAGGCTATGAACTTTACTTTATTTTATAATAAAAGATAACAACTTTATTTGGCAATTGATTCTCATTTGTAATTGTGATTGAGAAAGAGAAAGAATAACATTAATAAATTATTAATGTTTCTAAAATTCACTGATGATAATATTTTAAATTTTGCATAATTTCTGAAATGTTTCATATATTTTCTGGTATTATGTTTTAGCCTACAATAGGGAAGAAAATAATGCTGAAGAACCTGATCAAATTTCTACACAACATGGAAGGTAATTTTCATGTACAGTCCCATAGAATTATGACTCTAAAACAAATTTAATTAGTCCCGGAAGTTCTAAAGAGAAGCAATTGTGTAAACAAGGACAGCTTTATTTATTTACAGTTTAATGATAACTAAATTAGCCCAATAACATGTGCCACAATGTCAGCTACCGAATTTGTATTTGAAAGGTATTCCTTTAGAAAGAAGACAAGGAATCAATGCCCTAACAGATAGAACCATTTGGTTCATAACCCAATGCATGCTAGGCCTTAGAACTTCCAATCTGTTTAGTTTCATAATGCATAGATATTTCAAAATGTATACATGTCGAATAGACAATTAGTGTATGTTCAAAATTTTCTAATAAGCAACTAGTCAAGAGTAAAGCTAGTGCTATTCTTATATATTTACTGACTTTGCTAGGTTTAGTAATACCAGCCTTTTTTTGAGAATTAAAAATGTTCTTCTAGAGAAAATGTCGAGTCTGGATCAGTCCTCTGTTGGCCTCTGAGTCAACAGTCTGGGGTTCAAGAGCTCCCCCTTGTCCAGTCAGCTGTCTTTGTGGGTTTCACCAGCACGGTCTTGACCCCTTTGCTTATCACTCCTCCATCTCTGTCACTGGGTTCCAGGGAGTCAGTTCAGTGTTTAGCTGTGGGCATCAGTCTCTGCTTCTATCAGTCTCTGGAGGAAGGTTTTAGGATGGCATATAATGTAGTTGTCAGTCTCATTATGAGGGAGAAGCAATTAAGGTAGTCTCTCCACTATTGCTTAGTTTGCCAGTTGGTGTTATCCTTGTATATCTGTGGAAATCTCACTAGTGTCAGCTCTCTCCTCAAAGCTATAATGACTCCAACTATTATGGTATCTCTCATCCTGCTCTCCTCTATTCTTACCTGAACTCAACCTTCTTGTTCCCCCATGCCTTCTTCTCCCTTCCTCTTATCCCCCTCTCTTTTTCCTGGTTCCCTCTCTACTCCTGCAATATTCCCAATCCACTGAGGATATCTTGCCTCATTCCACTTCTCTGGATTATCATGCATATCTCTTGGGAATTTCCTTGTTTCACAAACTCACTGACACTGGGATTGTAGGCTGACACTCCCCTGATCCATATCTAAAATTCATATATGAGTGAGTACACACCATGTTTGTCTTTTTGTGACTGGGTTACCTCACTCAGGATGGATACCTCTAGTGTCATCCATTTGTCTGAAAATTTCAAGATTCCACTGGTTTTTTTTCCACTGAGTAGTACTCCATTGTGCAAATGTACCACATTTTCTCTACCCACTCTTCAGTTGTGGGGTATCTAGGTTGCTTCCAGGATCTGGCTATTACAAGTAATGCTGCTATGAACATAGTGGAACAGACATCCTTGTTGTGTGAATGAACATGTTTTGGGTATATGCCTAAGAGTGGAATTGCTGGGTCTTGTAGTAGACTAATTCCCATTTTCCTGAGGAATCTCCATACTTATTCCCAAAGTGGCTGTAGAAGTTTGCACTCCTACCAGCAATGGACGAGTGTTCCCCTTTCTCCACATCCTCTCTAGCATAAGCTGACATTGGTGTTTTTGATTTTAGCCATTCTGACAGGAATAAGATGGTATCTCAGAGTTGGTTTGATTTGCATTTCCTTAATGACTAAGGATGTTGAGCACTTTCTCAAGTGTCTCTCAGCCTCTATTGAGAATTCTCTATTTAGTTCTGTAGCTCACTTTTTAATTGAATCCTTTGGTGTTTCGGAGACTTGCTTCTTGTGTTCTTTGTAAAATTTGGAGATCAGCCCTCTGTCAGATGTGGGGTTAGTGAATATCTTTTCCCAATCTGTGGTTTGCCTTTTTGTCTTGCTGACTGTGTCATCTGCCTTACAGAAGCTTCTCAGTTTCAGGAGGTCCCATTTATTAATTGTTGATCTCAGTGTTTGTGCTACTGGTGTTATATTCAGGAAGCAGTTTCCTGTACCAATTCATTCAAGGATACCTCCCACTTTCTCTTCTAAGAGGTTCAGTGTGGCTGGGTTTATGTTGAGGTCTTTGATCCATTTGGGCTTAAGTTTTGTGCATGGTGATAGACATGGATCCATCTGCATTCTTCTACATTCCAGTATCCAGTTATGCCAGCACCATTTGTTGAAGACGCTTTCTTTTTTCCATTGTATATTTTTAGCTTCTTTGTCAAAAATCAAGTGTTCATTGACTTGTGGGTTAATCTCAGGGTGTTCAACTCAACTCCATTGGTCTACCTGTTTATTATTGTGCCAATAGCATGTTGTTTTCAGGACTTTAGCTCTATAATAGAGCTTGAAGTCAGGGACGGTGATGACTCCAGACATTGCTTTGTTGAGAAGGGTTGTCTTGGCTATCCTAGGTTTTTTGTTTTTCCATATAAAGTTGAGAATTGTTCTTTCAAGGTCTATAACACAGGTATCTTTAAAGATTCAAAACAACCCATAATGAAGCAGACACTCTGTATGAATCCTTAAGAAAATGATATCCTTAAGATCTAATTCCTCTTTATAATTAGACCAAGTTGTAAATTGAATTTGTATGGTAAAAATGATTAATCATTGTGATAAACATGGTAAAGCATTTACATGTAACAATTATCTTCACGGGAATGAAAAAATTCATACTGAAGAAGAAACCTCAGCGCATTCAGTGTGGCAAAGCCTTTCTACATCACAGTCATCTAGGAATGCAAAAAAGAACATACTGGAGAGAAACCTTTAGAATGCAATGTGGGAAAATGTTTACATATCATAGTTATCTTCAAAGACATGAAAGAACACATGCTGGAGAGAAACCCTACAAATGTAATCAATGTGATAAAGCTTTTTCACGAAACTGTATTCTACGAGTACATAAATGAACACATACTGGAGAGAAACCTTACAAATGTAATCAGTGTGATAAAGCCTTTACACAACACCCTAATCTTCAATGCCATAAAAGAACACATAGTGAAGAGAAAGCCTACAAATGTAATCAATGAGACAAAGCCTTTTTGTGACACTATCTTCTTTGATGACAAAAGAATTCATTAAGAGAGAAACCCTATTAATGTAATCAATGTAGTAAAGCCTTCACATATCAAAATCACCTTCTAAAGCTTGAAAAAATTCTTACCTGAGAGATTCCATATGAATTTATTTATTTAATATAAAGCCTTTGCCCATTTCTATAGTTTTCTCCATCTTAAGAGTTCATACTGGAGAGAAGCCCTGTGAATGTATTTAATATTGTGACTCCTTTGCATATATCTGTAGTCTTCAACATCATGAAAGCATTCCTGCTGGCAAGAAGTCCTATGAATGGAATCATGGTGTGAAAGTTTTTTCACATTACAGTTATCTCAGAATTCAGAATCGAACCCATATTGTAAAAAAAAAAACTATGAATGTACACTATGTCATAAAGCCATAAAGCCTTTGTATAGTACAGTCATCTTTGAATAACATATACTGTAGAGAAAATCTTTGAGTGCAATAAAATTGATCAATCTTTTTCACATCAGACTTATCTCTGAATACATAAAAGAAGACATGGTGGATAGAAACCCTATGAATGTAAACAATATGGTACAGCCTTTGCATGTAGCAATAACCTTTGAAGTCATGAAAAAAATCATACTCCGGGGAACCCCTATAAAAGTAGTTTGGAGCCGGGCGTTGGTGGCGCACACCTTTAATCCCAGCACTTGGGAGGCAGAGGCAGGTGGATCTCTGTGAGTTCAAGGCCAGCCTGGTCTACAGAGTGAGTTCCAGGACAGCCTCCAAAATGATACAGAGAAACCCTGTCTTGAAAAACCAAAAAAAAAAAGTAGTTTGGACAGTATTGTGTTAAACTTCATGGTAGTTTTATACAAGACGAAAACCTGCAGTGTTTAATCAATCTGTTAAAATATTTGCATATCATAAAATTCTTCGAGGACATAAAGAAAACATAGTGTAGGCAATGTGAATACCATGACTTTGGGTAGATCTTTAGCCAATGCAATTGCATTCAGTTATATAAAAATTAATGATTCTGGAAAAAATCTGAAAAGTGTCAACAGTCTGTTCACTCATGATGATGTCATTCTTTATGTTGTTTTCACCTGCAAACTGATATGGACAAAACCCTAAGATTTTAATTGATAAGGTAATCTTTTTATATTTCACAGTCCTCTGCAACTACATGAAATAACTAATCTCCAGGTTTAAAAGTTAATGGATGCATGTTAGTCCCTTTTCTGTTACAGTGATATAGAATAATTTCTAGACAGCTTATGAAAGAGTTTAAATTGGTTTATGGTTAGAAACTGATACAAATTCACCATGAAGGTAGCTTGAAAACAAGTTTCAGACGTGACAGCCAAAGTAGGAAGCTTAGAGTTCACATCCTCAACCTGCAGCATGAAGTAGAGAATAAGTACTGGAAATGGTGTGTGGATACAAATGCTCAGGACCATCCCCAGTGATGTATTTTCTCTAGCACAATAGCATTTCCTAAATCTCCCCAAATGGTACCACCTACTAAGGATTTTCCTATGACTTCAAGTGTGCATTTTGATTTCTGTTCCATGATGCAATTCATGATGAAGAAAAACTTTGCCTTTAGAGGCCTCAACACATGGGTTACAGGTATGAACACTCACATGAGAAAAACATTCACGAGTGAAAAATTTGTATAGTAAATTGTTTTAATTTTAATCTTGTGGTTTCATGTGTCTTTATGTAGGTATGTGCATTTGTATATGCATGCTGCATCCCAAGAATGTGAGACATCTTGTTGCAGGAACTAGAAGTTATCAAAAACCTGATTTTGTTCCTGGGAATGAACTTGTCTTCACAGCTTGGACATGTCTCAATCCCTGTAAATATTATAAAGATGTTATGCATCATTTTGATGTCAGAAAATAGGAAAGAGCTCATACATGATTTTTAAAATGCATATTCATGCTGGGCAGTGGTGGTGAACACCTATAATCCCATCACTCAGGAGGCAGAGGCAGGCGGATCTCTGTGAATTCAAGACCAGCCAGGTCTACAAGAGCTAGTTCCAGGACAGCCTCCAAAGCTATAGAAAAACCCTGTCTTGAGAAACCAAAAAGAAAAAACAGTGCATATTCACGTAAATGATTTTCCAAAGATCTTAGACATCACAGTTGCCTTCAATTTCAAGAAAAAAGAAAAACTTGTTTCCTGTCCTTTACATCGTATACTTAAAGAAAGTAATTTATTTATCGTGTGCAGCAAATGCAATGGTGAAGACCAACAATTGTGGTTGTGGTTTTTATTTTGCAACATTTGGAGTAGTAACTGAATATTGCTCTATTTTCGTCAAATCCATTTAGTGAAGTTTATTAGACATTTCATACATTCCTTCTGTGACTTCAGTTTATCTTCTATTGTAGCTTGACATGGCTGATAGGAATTTCTCTGCTGCAATGTATAGGATGGGATACCTATCATCTGGTGGTCCATATAGTATCAGGCACTATATGATTGTACTTTTCAGGTAAGGGTGTCTGTGGAAGTGTGTTGTTGTTCAGGGTTTTGTTTTTCATGCTTCCACACATTTCCTTGAGTAGTTGTTTGTAATTCAGCCTGACTTAGATGCCAGTGATTACACAGGGCTACAACTGAACTCCTGATTCCCATGTTTGGGCCTCCTTAGTACAAGTCCAAGGATAGAGGTTGTACCCCTAATGTGTCATCTTTTGTCAAATGTTTTAACATTATATTAAAATGCTTAATGAAGGGAGCATCATCAAATGCCTCATGTATATATTCAAATACTCATTTTGTTCTGTATAGTAGAGATGTTATAAAAAAGCTTAATAAGCCAGGCAAGGGTGATGCATGCCTTTAGTCCCCGCACTCAGGTGGCAGAGGCAGGTTGATCTTTGTGAGTTCAAGGCCAGCCTGGTCTACAAACTACACAGATAAACCCTGTCTCAATAAAAGCATAATAAGCAATCAACTCTATATCTCATAACATAGCTTGATTAGCTATGGATATGTGTATATTATTTTGTGTTCTGTAAGTACTGCCTTCTAAGGGGATTGTCTTGAGATGTCAGATAATTTAATGATGGCAAAATTCATCTTAAAAAAGCAAAGAAATTGTGTTGTGTATGTCCCTAATGTGATAATGGGTTTGTAAGCCATGGTAAATTTGTGGACTCTGGAAGACTATTTTTAGGGCTCTTCTTATCTTCATACTGAGCTCTCATTAATGCTCAAATTGGATTAATATCAGTAAAATATTAGTTTCTTTTCATGTTGTAAAAATCTTGCCATCTGCTGGTGGGAGTGCCAACTTGTTCAGCCACTTTGGAAATCAGTATGGAGATTCCTCAGGAAAATGGAAATAAACCTACCACAAGACCCAGCAACTCCACTTTTAGGCATATATCCAAAAGATGCCCATTCATACAACAAGGATGTCTGTTCCACTATGTTCATAGCAGCATTATATGTAATAGCCAGAACTTGGAAGCAACCTAGATGTCCCTCACCCGAAGAGTGGATAGAGAAAATGTGGTACATTTACACAAAGGAGTACTATAAGCAGAAAAAAAACAATGGAATCCTGAAATGTGCAGGCAAATGGATGGCACTAGAAGAAATCATCCTGAGTGAGGTAACCCAGTCACAAAAAGAGAAACATGGCATGTACTCTCTCATATATGGATTTTAGACATAGATCTGGGGAGTGCCAGCCTACAATCCCATGGACAGAGAGTCTGGGAAACAGAACCTTCATTCAGTGGCTGATGGAAGAAGAGGCAGACTCCCATGGCTAAGCACTGAGCTGAACTCAAGAAATCCAGTGACAGAGAGGGAGGACTGATGACCAAAGGGATTAAGACTGGGCTGGTTTAAGCCCCAGAAACAGCTGACCTGAAAAGGGTTAGCTCTTGAATCCCAGGCTGATGCCTGGGAATCCAGCATGGGACTGACCAAGACCCCTGAATGAGGGTGTCAGTGAGGAGGCCTAGGTAATCTATTGAACCTTGGGTAGTAGATCAGTATTTATCCCGGGTATACATATGGACTTTGGACTCCCATCCAACAATGAGAGAGGCACTCTCACCCTGAACTCTTGGGGGAGGGTGTAGGCCCTGTCCTGGATGAAATAACAGACAATGGACACCCCCAAGGAAGGCCTCACCCTCCCTGGGGAAATGAGGGGATATTTGGGGAGTGGGAGGGCACGGGAGGAGGGGAGGGAAATGGAGAGGGACTTGGAATTGACATGTGAAGCAACCTTGTTTCTAATTGAAATTTAAAAATAAAAAAAAGCTTGTCATCTAAGGATAGAGGGAAATAGGAGAAAATAAGTAATAAATCATATTTGTTGATGAAAATGATATACTGTTATCTTTTCTTGACCATGTTAGTTTATTCTGAGGACTAAGCACATGTCCATAGCTCATTCTAAGAACCACAAATGAACACCAGGCAATGTTTAAGTATGTAAAATTGGTGGCTGGTAATCCTCATGACTTGTATTCAATCTCTGGGAGACCCATATTACTCCCACAAATATTTCTCTTATTTCTATGCGTGGGCTGTGGCATATGGGATACTCACACATCAACACATCTATAGATAATTTTTAAACCAAAATATGAGCCAATGAGATCTCATACAGCCAAACACCTCCCCTGGGTTTCATCTAGAATTCATGTAGGAGAATATGTACACAACTCACCATGGCACATATATATGTGTGTGTGTGTGTGTGTGTGTGTGTGTGTGTACATAAACATCACTTAAACATTTAAAATAGAATTTATCAAAGCAAATAAATAAATCAGTTATTGAGAACATATGAAAGTTTTTAAAATTTAAACTTATAGAATTTCTAGAAGCATTACTGTTTGTCAAAAACAATAATGATTGCTTTTGAATTTCTCATTTTACCAAACTATGACCCTTTATATATAGGTCATAAAAATATATCTCACCTGGGTATTGTGCATTCCTGTAATGCCAGATTTTGATAGACAGTAGGAGATCAATCTCTTTGAGATTGAGGCAAGCATGAACTGCATAGTGAGTTACAATACAGGACAGCCATGGCTTTGCAGAGCTACCCTATCTACAAATAAAGCAAATCAAAAAAGAAAAACCATGTCTCCAATTATGGAACTTTTTCTAATATAATGTTAGTGGATTCAGACTTGTTTCAACATAAACTTATTGTCTAAAGAAGTTTTGAACCCCAATCTCCAGAAAATGAGGGGAGGGCACTGAGCATCTGTCTTCAGATGAGTTCAATGAGTTGTGTCGGATGTGATGCAACAAAGCAGGAATGACCGCTTCTTTCAAAAAGTGGGCACAGGTAGCCTGGGCTGTCTGTCTTTATATAGTTTCAATGGGTTGCCTGAACAGCTTTACTTTCTGTTTCTACTGCCTGAATTTCTAAAAGTGATCACAGTAATTGCAAGGTTGTTCCCTTCTTTCCCCTTCTGTCCCCCAACTTTCCCACCAGTAACCATCATCCATTTGAACTATAGATC
Source organism: Mesocricetus auratus (assembly GCF_017639785.1). Lineage (NCBI taxonomy): Eukaryota > Metazoa > Chordata > Mammalia > Rodentia > Cricetidae > Mesocricetus > Mesocricetus auratus. The sequence goes on from NW_024429185.1 coordinate 4,682,680, forward strand.
TAGTGTTTGAAGCATAAGCAATGTTGCAAGCCACAAAGGACGTTTTGTAACTAGGAACAAAGGCAAGGTAGCACAGTGGCCCAGTTAGAAGCACTTGTAGTTCCAGTGTCGTGCATGGTGAGACACGGTTTTCTCCCTAGTGGTTAATATTTACAATCTGAGTTCTCACAATCAAATCACCCGCTGAAGCTTGATCAATCCATTCTGCCTTCTGCTCTACTCTACCTCCTCTGGGGGTTTACCAGGGTGTTTATGTTATCCTATAAGCAACATAACTTTAAAACAGTTGGTGGTGTTCATCCCTTGTTTTCATGTAACTTTTGCGACTAAAAATTACTGGCATAAGTATCAGAGAACTTTGGGCTCCTGGGATTCTACTGTTTTTCTTCTTCCTAAACTATTCCCTGTAACTCCTGACATCATTTGCATGTAGGTTTCTTAGATTCTTGTGACAAAAATCATTCCCTCCAGAACAGTTATACAAATATGTATTATTAAACTTCATGAACAATCCTGACTTTAACACAAGTCACAGGGAGAACTGAAGTAGCAACATCCTGTTATTAAGAAACCCGATTTCATGGTCACACCTTTAACATCAAAGGCTTTAGAGGATGAATCAGGTTGAGTGTATATTTTAACAACATTCCCTCTTGCTCACTCAGAGGACAGACATCAGGGGGAAACTTCCTTTTTGCAGTAGCTGTTTCACCTGTGACTGGGAAAGAGAATCTAAGGGCACTATTGTTTGAATTGAGAACGTAATAAGAGCAAGTAGCACATATGCTCCTGGGTCGTGCCCAGAATTATGCAGTGAACTCTCCACAGTGGATCAGATTCTCCAGGGTCTTGTCACAAGGAGAGCCATGTTCCTCAGCGAAGTCACATGACTCTCGCCAGAAGGGAGATAACACAAATCTTTTAAAGGGGGCTGGCCATTTAAGCAAAGCCACAAGCCTGTGCTGATCTCAAATGTGGTAAATAGTCAGAAATGGGAGACCACAAGGACAAAGTCAGGTGTACACCTGCTTTCTCTTTTTTCTTTCTAAGGAGAGAAAGGGACCTGCAGCCATGGATACTGACTTGTCTGAATACTGACAGTGTCTCATCCTGCTTCCTGATGCCTGCAAAACCTCTCCTTAGGAGCCCTGAGCAAAGGTATTATCAGATGACATTGAGGTTTTTAGGGGAACCTGAGACTAAACAGAAGTCACTTTAAAACTGGGGAAAGAGGGAAGCAGCTGTTCCTCTGGCAGCATCAGGTAAACAGGCCAGCTTCCCAGCCTGTGTTCCAGTGCCTGCAGATCGCCTGGGAACTGCACAGAGCTCCCAATCCCGGCGGTAGCCAAGCACCCCAGACTCCAGATCTTCTCTCCCACCAATGAGACCAGGAAACGAGAGGAGGCTGGGAGTCCAGGGAAGCAGCTGTTCCTCCAGCAGCATCAGGTAAACAGCCCAGCTTCCCGGCCTGTGTTCCAGTGCCTGCAGATCGCCTGGGAACTGCACAGAGCTCCCAATCCCTGCGGGAGCCAAGCACCCCAGACTCCAGATCTTCTCTCCCACCAACGAGACCAGGAAACCAGAGGAGGCAGGGAGACCAGGGGAGTAGCTGTTCCAGATCAGGTACAACAGGACCCAGCATAGGGTCCAGGGGACCAGGTAGGAGGCTAAGCGCCCCAGATTCCTGTTCTTCTTCTCCACCCACGGGACCAGCATTTGGACAAGGAATAGAAGAACCACCAGATTATTGGACTTGCTAGCACCCACCAAAAGGGAACTCTGGTCCCCAGACCAGTAAGGGGCTCTTTCTGCACACACTAGAAGAAGAGATGGGAAAGAGACAATACAAAAACACAGTCAGCAACAGAAAAACAAATATGACACTGCCAGATTCTAGAGACTCCAAACCAGCAAGACCCCAACATTCCAATGCGAACGAAGCAGAAGAGAATGACCTTAAAAGCACTTTCATGAAAATGATAGAGGCCCTAAAAGAGGATATAGGAAAATCCCTCAAAGAAATGGAAGAAAAAACAAACCAAAAAATGCAAGAAATGGAAGAAAAAACAAACCAAAAAATGCAAGAATTGCAAGAAAAAATAAACCAAAGAAGGCAGGAAATGGAAGAAGAAATGAAGCAAAAATAATGCAAGAAATGGAAGAAAAAACAAAGCAAACAATGAAAAAAATGGAAGAAGAAACAAACCAAAAAAGGCAGGAAATGGAAGAAGAAACAAAGCACAAAATGCGAGAAATGGAACAAAATGCAAACCAAAAAATGCAAGAAATGGAAGAAAGAACAAACCAAAAAATTCATAAAAGGCAACAAATGGACGAAAAGATAAACAGAAAATTGCAAGAAGCAATGCAAACACTGCAAGGGTTGAAAACTGAAATAGAGACATTAAAAAAACACAATCTGTAGAAAGGCAGAAAATAGAAAAGCTGGACAGTCAGGCACTACCAATACAAGCATTACCAACAGAATAGAAGAGATGGAAGAGAGAATCTCAAGTGTTGAAGATACACTAGGAGAAATGGATTTATCAACCAAAGAAAACCTTAAATCCAACAAATCCTTAACACAAAACATCGAGGAAATATGGGACACCATGAAAAGACCAAACCTAAGAATAATAGGTATAGAAGAAGGAGAAGAAATCCACCCCAAAAGGGCAGAAGGCATATTCAAAAAAATCATAGAAGAAAACTTTCCCAACCTTAAGAAAGACATGCCAATGAAGGTACAAGAAGCCTACAGAACACCAAATAGAGTGGACCACAAAAAAATCCCCTTAACACATAATAATCAAGACCCCAAACATAGAGAATAAAGAAAGAATATTAAGAGCAGCTAAGGAAAAAGGTCAAGTAACATATAAAGGCAGACCTATCAGAATTCACCTGATTTCTCCATGGAAACTCTGAAAGCCAGAAGGTCCTGCATAGATATTCTACCTACACTAAGAGACCATGGATGCCAGCCCAGACTACTATACCCGGCAAAGCTCTCAATCACTATAGACGGAGAAAACAAGATATTCCATGACAAAACTAGATTCAAGCAATATGTGTCCACTAACCCAGCCCTACAGAAAATTTTGGAAGGAAAACTCCAACCCAAGGAAGCTAACTACAACCAGAAAAACATAAGCATTAGAGAATCCCTCTCTACCAACAGCCAAAAGAACAAAGGGGTGAAATTCCACACATAATTCCACCAACAACAACCATCGCAAATCGAAGAAGGATGAGCAATCAATGGTCATTAATATCCCTCAATATTAATGGCCTTAACTCACCCATAAAAAGACACAGACTAGCAGAATGGATTCGAAGACAGAACCCTTCCTTCTGCTGCATACAAGAAACACACCTCACCCTCAAAGACAGACATTACATGAGAGTTAAAGGTTGGGAAAAAAATTTTCAATCAAATGGACCCAAGAAACAAGCAGGGGTAGCAATCCTAATATCTAACAAACTAGACTTTAAAATAAAATCAATCAAAAGAGATGAAGGAGGTCATTACATACTCATCACAGGTGAAACCCACCAAAATGAAGTGTCTATCCTGAACATCTATGCCCCAAATACAAAGGCATCCACATTCGTTAAAGAAACATTATTAGAACTTAAATCTCATCTAAAGCTCCACACAGTTATAGTGGGAGATTTCAACACACCACTCTCACCACTAGACAGGAATACCAGACAGAAACTCAACAAAGAAGCAAAGGGCCTAATAGAAGTAATGACCCAACTGGGCTTAACAGATATCTATAGAACATTTCATCCACATAAAAAAGAATATACCTTCTTCTCACCACCACATGGAACCTTCTCAAAAATCGACCACATACTTGGCAACATATCAAACCTCAGCAGCTACAAAAAAATTGGAATAACTTCATGCATCTTATCAGACCACCATGCTTTAAAATTAGAATTCAACAACAACACAAATTGCAGAAAACCTACAAACTCATGGAAATTGAATAATGCTCAACTGCACCATCCCTGGGTCAAAGAGGAAATAAAAAAAGAAATTAAAGACTTCCTCGAATTCAATGAGAATGAAGACACAACATACCCAAGCCTATGGGACACTTTGAAAGCAGTGCTACGGGGGAAGTTCATAGCACTAAGTGCTCACATGAAGAAACAGGAGAACAGTTATACCAGAGAATTAACATCACAGCTGAAAGCTCTAGAACACAAAGAAGCAAACTCCCCCAGGAGGAGTAGACTCCAGGAAATAATCAAATTGAGGGCTGAAATCAATAAAGTAGAAACCAGGAAAACAATACAAAGAATCAATGCAACGAAGAGTTGGTTCTTTGAGAAAATCAACAAGATAGACAAACCTTTGTCCAAACTTACCAAACAGCAGAGAGTGAACACGCAAATTAACAAAATCAGAAATGAAAAGAGGGATATAACAACAGACTCTGACGAAATCCAGAGAAACATTATGTCATACTTTGAAAACCTGTACTCCACAAAATTTGAAAATTTAAAGGAAATGGATGACTTCCTGGACAGCTATCATTTGCCAAAACTAAATCAAGAACAGATAAGCAATTTAAATAGACCTATAACCCCTATGGAAATAGAAGCTCTCATCAAAAGTCTCCCAACCAAAAAAAGTCCAGGTCCAGATGGCCTCAGTGCAGAATTCTACCAGAAATTCAAAGAGCAGCTTATACCAATTCTTCTCAAAGTGTTCCACACAATAGAAGCAGAAGGGTCTTTGCCAAACTCTTTCTATGAGGCTTCAATAACCTTGATCCCCAAGCCACACAAAGATACAACTAAGAAAGAGAACTTCAGACCAATATCCCTCATGAACATTGATGCAAAAATACTCAATAAAATACTGGCAAATCGGATCGAAGAACACATCAAAACAATCATTCACCACGATCAAGTAGGTTTCATCCCAGGGATGGAGGGATGGTTCAACATACGAAAATCCATCAATGTAATCCACCATATAAACAAGCTGAAAAACAAAAATCACATGATCATCTCACTAGATGCTGAAAAAGCCTTTGACAAAATCCAACACCCCTTCATGATAAAGGTCTTGGAGAGATCTGGGATAACAGGGACATACTTAAACATAATAAAAGCTATATATAGTAAACCAACAGCCAACATCAAACTAAATGGACAGAAACTCAACGCAATTCCTCTAAAATCAGGAACAAAACAAGGCTGTCCACTCTCTCCATACCTTTTCAACATGGTACTTGAAGTTCTAGCTATTGCCATACGACAACAAAGGGGGATCAAGGGGATACAAATTGGGAAGGAAGAGGTCAAACTTTCACTGTTTGCAGACAATATGATAGTTTACATCAATGACCCAAAGAACTCTACCAGGGAACTCTTACACCTGATTAACACCTTCAGCAAAATGGCAGGCTACAAGATCAACTCAAGAAAATCAGTAGCCCTACTATATACAGATGATAAAAGGGCTGAAAGAGAAATCAGAGAAACATCACCCTTTACAATTGCCACAAACAACATAAAATACCTTGGGGTAACGCTAACCAAACAAGTGAAAGACCTGTATCGTAAGAACTTTGAATCTTTAAAGAAAGAAATTAAAGAAGCCCTCAGAAAATGGAAAGATCTCCCATGCTCTTGGATAGGTAGGATCAATGTAGTAAAAATGGCAATCCTGCCAAAAGCAATCTACAGATTCAATGCAATCCCCATTAAAATCCCAGCACAATTCTTCACAGACCTTGAAAGAACAATAATCAATTTTGTATGGAAAAACAAAAGACCCAGGATAGCCAAAACAACTCGGCAACGTCCGGAGGCATCATCATCCCTGTCCTCAAGCTCTATTACAGAGCTATAGTCCTGAAAACAGCTTGGTATTGGCACAAAAATAGACAGGTAGACCAATGGAATCAAATTGAAAACCCGGGTATTAACCCACACACGTACGAACATCTGATCTTTGACAAAGAAGCTAAAAATATACAATGGAATAAAGAAAGCATCTTCAACAAATGGTGCTGGCATAATTGGAGACTGGCATGTAGAAGAATGTGGATCGATCCATGTTTATCGCCATGCACAAAACTTAAGTCCAAATGGATCAAAGACCTCAACATAAATCCAGCCACACTGAACCTCTTAGAAGAGAAAGTGGGTGGTACCCTTGAACGAATTGGTACAGGAGACAGCTGCCTGAACATAACACCAGTAGCACAGACAGTGAGATCAACAATTAATAAATGGGACCTCCTGAAACTGAGAAGCTTCTGTAAGGCAAAGGACACAGTCAGCAAGACAAAAAGGCAGCCCACAGAATGGGAAAAATATTCACTAATCCCACATCTGACAGAGGGTTGATCTCCAAAATTTACAAAGAACTCAAGAAGCAAGTCTCCAAAACACCAAAGGACCCTATTAAAAAGTGGGCTGCAGAACTAAATAGAGAGTTTTCAATAGAGGAGTCTAAAATGGCTGAGAGGCACTTGAGAAAGTGTTCAACATACTTAGCCATCCGGGAAATGCAAATCAAAACAACTCTGAGATACCATCTCACTCCTGTCAGAATGGCTAAAATCAAAAACACCAATGACAATTTATGCTGGAGAGGATGTGGTGAAAGGGGGACACTCCTCCATTGCTGGTGGGAGTGCCAACTAGTTCAGCCACTTTGGAAATCAGTATGGAGTTTCCTCAGAAAAATGGGAATAAACCTACCACAAGACCCAGCAACTCCACTCTTAGGCATTTATCCAAAAGATGCCCATTCATACAACAAAGATGTCTGTTCCACTATGTTCATAGCAGCTTTATTTGTAATAGCCAGAACTTGGAAGCAACCTAGATGTCCCTCACCCGAAGAGTGGATAGAGAAAATGTGGTACATCTACACAATGGAGTACTATTCAGCAGAAAAAAATAATGGAATCATGAGATTCGCAGGCAAATGGATGACCCTAGAAGAAACCATTCTGAGTGAGGTAACCTAGTCACAAAAAGAGGAACATGGCATGTACTCTCTCATATATGGATTTTAGACATAGATCTGGGGAGTGCCAGCCTACAATCCTATGGCCAGAGAGTCTGATCGAAGAACAGGCAGACTCCCTCGGTTAAGTACTGAGCTGAACTCAAGAAAGCCAGTAACAGAGAGGGAGGACTGATGATCAAAGGGATTAAGACTGGGCTGGTTTAACCCCCAGAGACAGCTGACCAGACAAAGGTTAACTCTTGAATCCCAGGCATCAGCCTGGGAATCCAGCATGGGACTGATCAAGACCCCCTGAATGTGGGTGTCAGTGAGGAGGTCTAGGGAATCTATTGAGCCTTGGGCAGCAGATCAGTACCCATCCCAAGTATACACACGGACTTTGGACTCCCATAGAACAATGTGAGGTGCACTCTCACCCTGAACTCTTGGGGAAGGGTCTAGGCCCTGCCCTATATGAAATGACAGACTATGGACACCCCCATGGAGGGCCTCACCCTCCCTGGGGGAATGAGGGGATAACGGGGGGGGGTGGCTGGGGGGAAGGGAACGGGAGGAGGGGAGGGAAAGGGAGAGGGACCTGTAACTGACTTGTGAAGCAACCTTGTTTCTTATCTAAATTTAAACTGGAAAATAAAATATTAAAAAAAAAAGAAAGGAAAAAAAAAAAAGACTGGGGAAATCGGCCGGGCGTTGGTGGCGCATGCCTTTAATCCCAGCACTTGGGAGGCAGAGGCAGGAGGATCTCTGTGAGTTCAAGGCCAGTCTGGTCTACAAAGTGAGTTTCAGGACAGCCTCCAAAGCCACAGAGAAACCCTGTCTCCACAAACCAAAAAAAAAAAAAAAAAAAAAAAAAAAGACTGGGGAAATCAAGCATTTACAAAGAGCTGGGGAGCATGCAGAGACTGGTAGGGAGGGAGCTAGAGTACTGTGAATCAATAGAGCAGTGCTTGGGGTGTACCTGTGTAGAAGCTAGCCCCCACTGCTCCCTAGGCACTCAGCTGTGGTGAGTCAGCTTCTGCAAAGTCTCCCACTCTTTATTCTTCTCAAACTACAATGTATTAGTGAAGGCACCTTGATGCCCTCCCTTGGTGATACCCATTCGGACCTTATAGCTCCTCATTGCACACTCTTACACCCCTGCAACCTCCTTGCCTTGTAGGAATAGATATCGTTACGAGACGTTTATATCTCTCCTGACTCACAGCTATTGAAACACTGGAGTTCATGAAATTCTAATATTTCCTCGTCACATTCTCAGAAAAGGCCGAGTCCTCTAAATGAGAATGTTTACCCTGTAGAAACATTTACTCTGTATCTGAATACCTTGTAGCAGAGAGAGCAGCTGAGGGTGTGGATGGGGTTTTGAGATGAAGAAAATTTCATTTTATGGCTTGGTTATATTATGCAGTTTTGCATATCTTTTCCAAAGGAGCCTAGATTATTTTTGAGTCAGATTCCTTTTGGTAATTAAGGACTTGGAGCTCCCTAACTGCTTACCCAATGCAATGTGTTCAGCCCAGAAACCATAAACTCTCAACCAAAACAAATGGACACATCAGGCTTTATTCATAAATTTGAGCAGACATATTCACACATATTTAGCAATGAAGACACTGGAAGCTATTGTACATGAATGCATGCAGGCAAACACCCCTATATGTAAAATGGAACTACACAGACCTGAGAGAGACAGCAGCCAAGGATAGTCAAAGTGAACTTCTGGTCCTACAAGACAGCAGCTGTGGCCTTCCTCTAAGCCATCTTACTGTGAGGCAAAAGAAGCCTTATTCTGAGTACAGAATACAGCTTCCAGGGTGCTTATGGGTGACTTTCCTTTTTCACTTGTATTCCTGTCCCTTGTGTATTTGAGAATTGTGGTATTGATTTTGCTGTGGTATTAATTTTGCTGTGTAAACCTCCATCTGCCTGAGTCGCTAGGCTTGCAATATCCTGACCCAACTAAAATTGTCCTGTGGCCTGAACCAGAAACAGAAATAAGGAGGACAGCATATGTGGCTTGGAAAATATGGTAAAGACTGGGTCCTCTTTTAGTTTTAACTACAGCCCAATGCATGCTGTTATTAAACAGATCTTTTTCAATTTTTTAAAGTGTGTATAAAGATTTCTCCTTGGGAAGGCATGATTGTAGAACAACAAACAGTACCTGTGGACTTTTAGAAAAAAATGTTTATGAAACAAGCTTTATTTTCTTTGAAAAATCATCTTGATCCCAATCTATTGCTACCCAGCACAATGACCTTGTTGTCCCCGTGATTAAACCAACTAAATTCTTTTTCTTTTCTTTTCTTTTTTTTTTTTTTTTTTTTTGGTTTTTCGAGACAGGGTTTCTCTGTGGCTTTGGAGGCTGTCCAAGCTGGTCTCGAACTCACAGAGATCCACCTGCCTCTGCCTCCCGAGTGCTGGGATTAAAGGTGTGCGCCACCAATGCCTGGCACCAACTAAATTCTTAAAGAACTTTATGACCACTTAGTTTTAAAATTACCTATTTGAGTCATGTAGTCAAATGTCCGTTTTAGTAATAGGAAATAGATTTGTGTGTGGAGCATGGCTTCTGCCTTCAGACCAGTATAGAAGGAATACTATGCTATGTATACCAAGGGGAAAACAGGGTAGGCAATAAGCTGCTAGAGTCACCATTATGAGAAAGAACTTGACTGTGGCAAGGGAGGTGATTGTCCAATTTCCCACCATATACTAATTCTTGTCATGTGAATGACTACTGACCACATTGGTGGTTATATACTTTGCAAACTTTAGTTTGAGCCAAAGAATATTGAATTTCCAGTTAGGGAACTCTCCTATCCAGATATGTTCAACCTTGCTTGACCTAGTCAAGTCAGCAGAGAGGTGTGAGAAACAGGCCATTGGCTGTAGCAGTGTGTCCCGTTGCAGGACTCAAGTACTAACATTGCATATGGGAAAAGATGAATCCATGTCTTGTTGATGCAATTCCACCACCAGGGAATGGTTTGCTCTTTTTCAAGGTCAGGAGACCTACGTGATGTTTTTGATGTTTTTCATATATATATCTAATATTTTAAAATGTCAATTAGTTTCAATTTGTAAATATGATTTCATTAAATGCATCTCTGCTCCAGGCTCTTATCTATTTTTATTCTCCAATATATCCTAGTCATTAATAAAAGATTTTCATTTTTCTCACATACTATTGATTGTTTTTTCTGTTGCGAATAGTGTCTCCTGTAGCTCTGGGTTTGCCTCATGCTCTGTAATTGAGAATTGCTTTGAACATCTAATCCTGACTCCGTGCTCAGTGCAGAGGAGACATACCTGCAACTCCTTCCAGACTATGCCTTGGCAAATGAAGGAGGACACCTGCAATAATTGAGTTCATTGGCCCATGTTAAAGCCAGTGTAATCTCAGAAGAGTAGGGAAGGGACATGAAGGAGGGAGAAATGATTACTGCTTTCACCATAGTTGACATTAGAAATGAGGAGTGATATAATCAGTTTTAGAGTTTCAATAAACATTCAGACTGGTCATTTCTTATGCTCATAGACTAAGCAATAAGGAATGAAGGTAAATATCTGAACTTACCATGAAACCAATTTTCTGTAGTCCTACTATTTCAGCATCATACATGAACTAGATAAAATGGAATAGCAGACTGTTATTTTCCAGGCTTAAGATGTTAGGCCTGAGCTGGGAGGTGGTGGCACACACCTTTAATCCCAGCACTCAGGATCCAGAGCAGGTGGATCTCTGTGAGTTTGAGTTCAACCCATATTGACTGTGTAACATGAGCTTTAAAATTCACATGAGTCTTCCCGACAATGTGTCTGGAGTGCTGGAATTAAAAGAATCTACTACTACCCACTTTGAAAAATAATTTTTTGTGCAAGTCCTCTCTTCAAATGGTGTTGTTATTGTTGAAGCTTTTTTACAGGCCTAATTTCAGCCTTTATTTTATTTTTTATTTTTGAGGCATGGTTCCGCTGTATACTCCTGCCTAGCCTTGAACTTGTAGTAGCTCATCGTTGTGAGACTTGAGTCAGATCCACCTGACTTGCCTGGATCGTACATGGGAGGTGGAGGGTGGATTGAGAAAGGTAAAGATGCTAAGAAAAAGCAGAGACTCGGGATAGCGTTGGGAGAACAATCCAGTGAACACAGAGCAACCAAAGTTGATTCCTCAATATACTTACATACTCCAACCAAAAAAGGGAATATGGTGAAACAGTTTTTTATCCTGTACAAGGAACAACCAGACTTTCTTCCTTAATTCTCCAAGCATTTGGTAACTATACCATAGACTCAGTTACTCAATATCTAGCCTTGAGTATCAAACCTCAGATCAAGTCAGTTGTTCCTTGGATAAAACATCCATGACCAATATCAAATATCCTATAGTAGCCATGCCTTAGAACTTTAGGTCTGATGGGTTAGACCATAGAAGACTGAGGACAATTTGGAACTCTCTGACCTTAAGTCAAGATGAAGCAGAGCCACCTCTGTGGGTCCTGACATGAACTCTGAGAGCTCTGCCATTCTCTGCCTCCTGAATACTGGGATTAAATATACACCACCAATGCCAGGATTTCAGGCATTGTTTAATGTGTATGGATTTTTTTTTTTTTTGGTTTTTACGAGACAGGGTTTCTCTGTATTGTTTAGGAGGTTATCGGTCCAGCCCGGCCTCGAACTCACAGAGATCCGCCTGCCTCTGCCTCCCGAGTGCTGGGATTACAGGAGTGTGCCACCACCGGCCGGCTTGGATTTTTTTTTTAATATGCATGTATTTCTTCTGTTGAATCCAGGCTTTGGTGCAGGGCCTGAGATGGGGATGGTGCATCAGTGTGAAGAAATGAATTGTCTGACCACTTGGTGAATTTCACACAGGTGGGCAGCCCAGAATAGCCCATCTGACTTTATATACACATCAAAAAGAGGAATACTTTTCCATTCTAAAAAGTTTTTTTTATCCTCAAAGTTTAACCTCCAGCAAAAACAAATATGTCAAATATGTTTCTCCCAACTTTTACACCAAAGTATCTTAAACCAAAAACAACACTTAACATTTGGCTAGCTTATCCTTATATCAAGTCAGATATGTCTTGTCTCCACAAGACTAAAAGGGGCTTGACATAGGCACATATTTCAAGAACAACAATCTCCTTCAAAACACATTTACAGAAATGAGGGTAAACTACCTCCTATCCTATCAGCACTGAATCAGACCAGTTCCTAGGGTCTGAAGTGACAGCTCTCAAGCCAAGAAAAGAAACCCTAACCTAAAGACATGAGGGGGAAATATGCAAGAAAAAATAGGGTTTCCAGGAATGATCATATCTGTGTCATGCGTGATTGATAAGAGAACCATCAATGTTATGAGAGATAGCACATGCAGGCTGCACAGAATTCTGTGCTGTCCCAAAGTCCCCTGGTCCTTGCCTTCTGAGACTGACTCCTTGGGCTTTTGCCTTATCTGGAGACCCAATGAACAAGCGCTCATTCTTTAGTCCAAAACTGGGCTGCAGGGCTCCCAACAGTACCACATTCATGTGTGGTGGCTATTGAGGCTGGGGGATGTGTCAATACCCCTGGAACTGGAGATGCAGACAGTGCAGACTTTCTATGTGTACTGATAATGGAATCTAAATGATATGTAGGGATCTTTATTACACTTTTTAGTTTTGGGATTTTCAAAATACGGTTGCTCTGTAGCTTGGGAGGCTGTCCTCCAACTCACATAGATCTGTCCATCTCTGCCTCCTGAGTGCTGGGATTCAAGGCTTCTGCCATCACTTCCCGGTGGAATCTTTATCACTCATAACTTCTAAGTTAATTTTGAGTTTAAGTTTCTGTTCTTTTTTTTTTTTTTTTCAAGACAGGGTTTCCCTGTGTAACTTTGAAGTCTGAAGTCTGTCTTGGAACTAGCTTGTAAACCAGGATGGTCTCAAACTCACAGAGATCTGCATGTCTCTGCCTCCAAGTGCTGGGATTAAAGGCGTGGGCTACCACCACCGGGGGGGTGGGGGGACGGGGGTGTGGGGGTGTGGGGAAGGAACCTTTATTACTCATAATTTCTAAGGTAGTTTTGAATTTAAGTTTTCTTTTCTTGATTATGTTTCCTGTCCATGTAAGCCTAGTAAGGGTCAGATACCAGAGGCTCATTAAAAAGTGGTAAACTCCTTCAGGTGAGAAAATTAGTCTCACATACGAATGAACTCCCTCAGTTTTTATCCAATACAATATTTCAGCCCTTAACCATATACATAAAACCAGCAACATGAACTCAGAACATTGTATTCATGTTTATCCACATTCTTACTAATACATTCTTAACAAGAAAGAACTTGGAAGGGAAGTATATGCAAAGGAGTGGAGGGAGAGCTAAAAGTGAGGCAAGTACTATTGTGTCTTTTAATTACAAATATATAAAAGCAAATTTTAAATTAAAGAAGAAGGGCTAGAGAGATGGCTCAGCTGTTAAGAGCAATGGCTGTTGTTACAGAGGATAAGGTTCCTTCCCAGAAAACACATGGTAGCTAACCATTTGCTGTAAAGCCACTCCCCAGTGTCCCTTGGTTTCTTCTGGATGCTGTAGTTACTGTGCATGGACACATGCAGGCAAAATCACATATAACTAAAATCAAAATCCAGGTTAAAAAAAGCAGCAATGAAATTCTCTATTGTGATGTCAAAGACCTGAGACCAATTGCAGCCAGTGCTAGCTAAAATAAGCTCCTTCAGGTTGACGTTTAGAAGCAGCTCTGGCCTCTATAAGGACCCTTGTTCTCAGGTTACAATAGCTCAGCATATCTTCCAAATATTGCAAGTGACCTCAGTGCTGCTAAGTGACTTTTCCTTGATGTTTTCTGAATTTGTGTTTTCTGTCCTTTGTACTTGTGAGAATTGTAGCATTGATACATCTATCTTTTAGATCATACATAATGATTGACAGAAAAGGTCCAAAGCAATCCACTTTCATAATATCATTGACTAAACTTTTAGCTAAGACCTTGTGGTGTAAGATAAACATGCCACAGGCATTTCTTCATATCATTTTCAGAACTTATTTATTTTTCCTGCATGCCTGTGAGGTAAGGAATTCTCTATATGTCTCTGCCTTTACATTGTGACAAAAATCAGAACTGCATTTGTTAACTGAACATACTTTGTCAGAACTTTATATGAACTTGTCCAGACTCCCTGAACAAAATCCCTATGCATTACATGTGTAAGAACTTTGGAAATGCCAGGCATTGGTGGCACACACCTTTAATCCAAGCACTCGGGAGGCAGAGGCAGGTGGATCCCTGTGAGTTCAAGACCAGCCTGGTCTACAGAGCAAGTTCCAGGACAGCCTCCAAAACAATACAGGGAAACCCTGTCTCTAAAAACAAAAATAAATAAATAAGTAAAAAGTAAAAATAACTTTGGAAATGAATACCAATCTCTCAAGGCCTCCTGCTGATAAACCTTTCTCAAGTCTTCTGTCCTGGTTGTTCTGATGGCTCTTCTTGGTAGTCAAACTGATCACCTCTCGAATTTACTGAATGCCAAAGAATTGTGTACATCTGTGATGATTTTTCTTTTTTCTTTCTTTTTTTTTTTTTTCGAGACAGGGTTTCTCTGTGGCTTTGGAGGCTGTCCTGGAACTCACTTTGTAGACCAGGCTGGCCTCGAACTCACAGAGATCTGCCTGCCTCTGCCTCCTGAGTGCTGAGACTAAAGGCGTGCGCCACCAACGCCCGGCGATGATTTTTCTTAATGACAGGTTTAGAATGTGAAGACTCTTCATTAATTTGGATCTATTGAGGTAACAAGATCCTGCATTAATGTTGGCCGGACCTTCTGGTGGCAGATCACACGTATAAAGGATATTGAGGATGGAAGCTCTTTCTCTTTGCTTGATGGCCCTGGCTGTGACTGTGAAGCTCAGTACTTTACTCTCTTTAACGTCTACTTCTTAGGATTGCTGATATATACTGCAGACCAGCTGAGCCATCCAGCCTTATGGTTGGACAACTACTGAAGTCTTCAACTTACCATTGGTAGAAAGCCATTGGTGGGCTAGCTGGGCACAGCTTATGAGACATTTTAATGCAATATCTGCCTTCCTTGTGATTTATTCTATCAGTTCCATTCCAGTAGAGAACCTTGAATAATACTGCTGTTGTCTTGGGGTTTTTTGTTTGTTTGTTTCTTTTTGTTTTTGTTTTTTCACCTGCCCACTGAGGGGCAGGTGTAATGGGCTACGGTAAGACAGCCAGATGTTGTCCGGGAGGGAGAATGGGAAGTGCCTATGGAATGCGAGATAGCAAGGTCAGCAATTGGAGCCAGGGGCAAGCTCTATTGGAATGCAAATCTCTACAGACCAGGGAAAGGTCTTTGTCTGGGTTTCTCACTGTGCTGTGTCTTTAAGCACATTGTGACCTTAGGAGAGGTGCTGCTGCCACTCAGGCCTCACTAGCCAATCATAAACACCAGACCAACCCGCCAGTCAGGTAGTCCAGGTCTCTTCCGGTAACCATGTTGAATTCTTGGTTTTGTAGTGGAGCAGGAGCAGTGGTTTTGGGTGCTGAGCTGTGAGCCCTGCCGCAGGGAGCTGTGAAGGAAGCATGGCCGAGGTGGGAAGACCTGACAAGGTGAGTCATGGGCTGTGGGACCCAGAAGGGAAGAAGTTGCTGAGCCTTGAAAGCTGGTGTGTGAAGTCCTCCCAGGGCTGGGTGCGAAACTGTGGCCACATTAGATGTCCCGTGAAGTCCCACGTGGCCCTTACAACTGCCTGGATGCAGGTGGCTGCCACTGAATAATTCACTCTATAGGTTGTATCTGCCCAGAACATTGTGAACAGGGAGCTGTGTTTAGAAATATCACTGTAGTCAAAGTCAACTTGTTTTTGATGGATCCATGGAACGTGTTCCCAAATTCAGAGAGGCTTATTTTCTTTAGTATTTCCAGGAAGTTGGCACTTTGCATTTAACTTAAAGGTATAAAATCCAGGTGGAGTTTATTTTGTGGAGTTTGTAAATGGCATCTCTTGAGTTTGGCAGCAATCCACTACTAACCTGTGATATACATGATTAGAATTTGTGATATAAAAGATGTACCAATCCTTAAGAGAGAGAAAAATCACAGAAGTAGAATTTAGGCACAGGAAGGCTGGGCAGTGGTGGCGCACGCCTTTAATCCCAGCACTCGGGAGGCAGAGGCAGGTAGATCTCTGTGAGTTAGAGACCAGCGTATTCTACAAGAGGTAGTTCCAAGACAGCCTCCAAAGCCACAGAGAAACCCTGTCTCAAAAAAAAAAAAAAAAAAAGAATTTAGGCACAGGAAAGCTGCCTGTGTAAAAGTATATGCCAATCATGTCTTTTAGAGATTAGGATGCTAAGATACACATGTGTTCACCAGTATTTGCTTTTCTTTTCTTTTCTTTTTTTTTTGGTTTTTCGAGACAAGGTTTCTCTGTGGCTTTGGAGGCTGTCCTGGAACTCACTTGGTAGTCCAGGCTGGCCTCAAACTCACAGAGATCTGCCTGTCTCTGCCTCCCAAGTGCTGGGATTAAAGGCCTGTGACACCAACGCCCGGCCTCAACAGTATTTTCTAGACATTCATCTGCAAACCATTACAAGGAGACATCCCTGATTTACAACCAGACACTAGGCCCATCACCTGATAAAAGAAGAGGTCTCTAACAAGCTGGTCAAAGGGTCATTACCAACATTGAGGCATGGTCTGCCATAAAGGCCCAGTTAGTTTTCTTCTTTAGAAAGTATAGTTCTGCCAAATGGGCAAGATACTTGGTGTCAAACAATTGAAAAGGAAACACACTGTTGTCTTGAGGGCTGGCCTGATTAATCAAGGCCATCTGTGAGGCCTCCTGTAAAGAGAAGGACCATAGCTCCCTCTCAAACCCAGGGTCATGCATGGCAGATCCAGTAACAGCCTGGGCCCTAGACCTTGGGAGCTTCCTGAAAGGGCATGATGTATTGAGAATGAGAACTTCTTTTCTGACATCAGGACTGTTCTTGCAAGAGCTGGTTATGGTCTATGTCCAGCATCTGTGAATAAGTGCTCTCTAACCTCTGGCTTTTATTGGGAACACACAAATGAATGGATGCGCACTAGTGCTGGGCTCATTGATGAACTTTGAACCTGGTATAGTGACACTGCACTAAGGGAGAGGCAGCCAGCAAGGTGAGGGATTTTTTTTAGCAGTGTTGAGTTATGTAATGAATTTTAGAAGATCAATAAATGTTCTGACTGACCATTCCTTTTTGAGGGGAGAGGGGAAGTTTTGAGACAGGTTTTCTCTGTGGCTTTGGAGGCGGACCTGGAAGTAGCTCTTGTACACCAGGCTGGTCTCTCCGAGTGCTGGGATTAAAGGTGTGCACCAACACCACCTGGCCCTGACTGACCATTTCTTTGAGTTCACACCCCAGAGTAATAAAGATTCTGAATAGAATTATGAAACCAAATTACTCCAGGTACCCTAGTTCAACCAAAAGAGAAGATCTGGATAAAATGTGGTCCTATCTAACAAACTTTTATTTTCCTGGCTTAAGATGCTCTGGCAGATAAAAATGGTATGAGTAATCCTTGGTGTGCACTCACACAGATCCCTAGTGTCTGGAGCACATGGTCATAAAGCCTGTTTCAGTTTCTGAAAGCAATTTTTAGATATTTTAACTACATCATGACATGGTTTCTTTCCTGCCACCAAAGCCTACATGCCTCTTCATTGTGTTCTCACTCCTGGCCTCTTTTTGCTTTAGCAGCAGTTAAACAATATCCACCGTTGCTGTTGGAATGCAACATCTGTTTGTAAGACTTCACAGCTCTGGAACAATGGGTTGACAATGCTGGACCCTGAGTACGTAAAGGAATGTGCACACAAAGGATGCTGTGCCTTGGAAGTGCTGTAGGGATTACAAGAATTTCTAGTAAAACACCATGCCCCGGAGTAGGGCTCTGTCTGCTAGGTTGGACCAACTGAGCTGGAAAAGCTGTGCTGTCTGATTTACTTGATCCTTGGTCATTCAGTAGTGCAAATGATAATGGGGCCCCATCTGCTGTGGCACTCTGGGAAGGCTTAGCAATCAGGAGCAGCAATGGAAGGTAACTTGCAGATTCTTTTTAGGGATCTCCTCTGATACACCTGCAGGAAGCTGTGAGAGAGGCCACAAGCCATGGCTTGGTGAGTATGTGTTCAGTGTCTTCACCCTCACAGAGTAGGAAGAGCTGTTGATGAGCTGCCACAGTTGCTGGGATTGGGGTGAATCACCAGACAGATGGGTTCTTTTTTGTCCATGCAGAGGTTCTATATCCCTGGTGATCAGAGGCTACGATGCATAGAATATCTCTGTCCAGTGTACACACAGAGGCATCTCTTTTAGTGTACAGTGGGAAGCAGATTGGAAAGATCAAATCCTGGTTTGTAGACATTCTGAATGTTCCATTTCACTTTCAGACTCGTATTTCAATTTAGGAATTTGTAGAAAGAGGTGATGGTGATCATCCTTCAGCAATACATGATCAGAATAGTTTTAAGTTTCTGCTACCAGCAGCTATAATGGCTTGACCTAGGGAAGTTCATTCAATTCCGGAGGAGAAAAAATGTTCTGAGCTGCAGAGGTTTTTCAGGTGTGCATGGTGTTTGGGCAGGTAGATAGGATAGATTCCATATCATGTGCCATAACCCATGTGAAAGGAAATAGACATATAATTAATCTTCTGTGTTGTTTTGTGACTAGGCATCAGTAGGGCTGTGTTTGACTGAAATTATAAGGGGCTAGGAGAATTTGCAGAGCTATAGCAGAAGATCACCTCCATTTGCAGAGAGAGCTCTTATGAATGCTCCCCCTTATTGGGAGAAATGTCAGTAGCCATAGGTTAAGAAACATACCAATTTTTTTTTGGTTTTTTCGAGACAGGGTTTCTCTGTATTGTTTTGGAGGCTCTCCTGGAACTCACTTTGTAGACCAGGATGGCCTCGAACTCACAGAGATCCACCTGCCTCTGCCTCCGGAGTGCTGGGATTAAAGGCGTGAGCCACCAACACCCAGCTGAAACATACCAATTTAAGGTTCACTTTGCATTAATTTTGGGAGATTCAAAGTCTATGTTTGTTTAACTTCTCTGCACATAGAATCACAGCTTTGTAGCCTTGGACAAGACCACAGTTTTCATAGCTGTGCTGCATTCGGCCTTTTGATTAACCTTTAACAATACTTTCTCTTTTTGTCTTTTACTTTTTCTCCTAGTTCATTCCATTCTTTCCCAAATATTTCACACATGTTTGATTGTTATAGCCTTGTGAGTAGTAAAGAAGGTAAAATGTATCAACATGTCATATTTTTTCATAATCCTTTTACAGATCCTGGGTGTTTCCACTTTGAATGTAGCTTTAAAATCAGGTATTCTGTTATAAATTGTTAGGAATTTTCTTTGGATTTTATTAACTTCATGCTGTAAATTATCTGTATTGGCTGGGTGTTGGTGGCGCACACCTTTAATCCCAGCACTCAGGAGGCAGAGGCAGGTGGATCTCTGTGAGTTCGAGGCCAGCCTGGTCTACAATAGCTAGTTCCAGGACAGCATCCAAAGCCACAGAGAAACCCTGCTTCAAAAAACCAAAAAAAAAAATTATCCATATTGATACAACATGCTCTCAAACATAGTTTATTTGTTTCATTTATATAGGTTTTGTTGTTGTTTTTGCTCTGTGAAAGACAGTTTATTGGATAAAAGGTACTGTCAATCTTAGCAGGGGGCTCTGCACATACTCTTGGAGGGCATGACCTGTATTCAGATCCCAACACTTAGGTGGGGAGGCTTGTGACTGTAGGAGGACTTTTTCCTGTCTCACCCCATCCTGCAGCAGATTTCCAATAATTAATCACTGAGAGGATTAATATTACTTTCCAATACTTGGCCAATTGCTTAGGTTTATTATGAACTTGCTCTTACAACATAATGCTGAGGATTGGACTGATTATTCTTTTTTTTGTAAAATTAGAAACAAGCTTGTTTTACATGTCAATACCAGTTCCCTCTCCCTCCCTTCCTCCACTGCCCATCACCCACTCCCTATCCCTTTCGGCTCCCCAGGGAGAGTGAGGCCTTCCATAGAGGATCTTTAAAGTCTGTCATATCATTTGGAGCAGGGCCTAGATCCTCCCCTGTGTGTGTACACTGAGAGAGTATCCCTCTATGTGGAGTGTGCTCCCAAAGTCAATTTGTGTACAACGGATAAATAATGATCCAATACTAGAGAACCCATAGAATAACCAGACCTCCAAACTGACATCCTTGTTCAGGGGGATCTGGAACAGTCCTAAATTGGTTTCCCAGCTATCAGTCTGGGGTTCATGAGCTCTCCCTTGTTCAGATCAGCTGTTTTTGTGGATTTTTCCAGCCTGGTCTAGACCCCTTTGATCATCACTCCTCCCTCTCTGCAACTGGATTCCAGAGTTCATTCAGTGTTTAGCTGTGGGCATCTGCTTCTGCTTCCATCAGCTACTGGATGAAGGCTCTATGATGACATATAAGGTTGTCATCAATCTCATTATCGGAGAAGGGCATTGAAGGTGGCATCTCAACTGTTGGTGGGATTGTTAGTTAGGGTCAACAATGCAGATCTTTGGACATTTCCCTATTGCCAGATTTCTCTGTAAACCTGTAATGGCTGCCTCTATCCAGGTATCCCTTTCCTTGCTCTCTTTCTCCATTCTTCCCAAGACTCAATCTTCCTGATCCTCCATGTTCTCCCTGCTTCTCTTCTCCCATTCACTTTTTCCTACTCCATCCCACACCCCTTCATACCCAATTTGCTTTTGTCCCTTTCCCCTTCTCAGGGTGACCACACATATCACTCTTAGGGTCCCTTGTTTCCTAGTTTCTCTGGTGGTGTAGATTGTAGACTGATATTCCTTTGCTCTCTGTCTAAAGTTCATGTATGAGTGAGGACATACCCTGTTTCTCTTTTTGTGACTGGGTTACCTCACTCAGGATGGTTTCTTTTATGGCCATTCATTTGCCTGCAGATTTTAAAATTCCATTGTTTTTTCCACTGAGTAGTACTCCATTGTGTAAATGTACCACATTTTCTCTATCCACTCTTCAGTTGAGGGCATTTGGTTGCTTCCAGGTTCTGGCTATTACAAATAATGCTGCTGTGAACATGGCTGAACAGATGTCCTTGGTGTATGAATATGCATCTTTTGGGGTATGTGCCTAAGAGTGGAATTGCTGGATCTTGTGGTAGACTGGTTCCCATTTTCCTGAGGAATCTCCATACTGATTTCCAAAGTGGCTATACGAGTTTGCATTCCCATAAGCAGTGGAGGAGTGTTCCTCTTTCTCCACATCCTCTCCAGCATTAAATGTCATTGATGTTTTTGATTTTAGCCATTCTGACAGGAGTAAGATGGTATCTCAGAGTTGTTTTGATTTGCATTTTCCTGATGGCTAGAAATGTTGAGCACATCCTTATGAATCTTTCAGCCATTTTAGATTCCTCTACTGAAAATTCTCTATTTAGTTCTGTACCCCAATTGTCAATTGTTTTATTTGTTGTTTTGGTGGCTAGCTTCTTGAATTCTTTGTATATTTTGGAAATCAGCCCTCTGTCAGATGTGGGATTCGTGAAGATCTTTTCCCATTCTGTAGGTTGCTCTTTTGTCTTGTTGACTGTGTCCTTTGCCTTACAGAAGCTTCTCAGTTTCATGAGGTCCCATTTATTAATTGTTGATCTCATTGTCTGGGCTTCTGCTGTTATGTTCAGGAAGCAATTTCCTGTACCAATTTAGTCGAGGGTGCCACCTACTTTCTCTTCTAAGAGGTTCTGTGTGGCTGAATTTATGTTGAGGTCTTTGATCCATTTAGATTTAAGTTTTGTGCACGGCGACAGATAGGGATCTATCTGCATTCTTCTACATGCCAGCATCCAATTATGACAGCACCATTTGTTGAAGATGCTTTCTTTTTAACATTGTATGGTTTTAGCTTCTTTGTCAAAACTCAGGTGTTCGTAGGTGTGTGGGTTCGCATCAGGGTTTTCAGTTCAACTCCATTAGTCTACCTATCTATTTTTGTGCCAATACCTAGTTGTTTTTAGAACTATAGCTCTATAATAAAGTTTGATGGTGATACCTCCAGAAGTTCATTTGTTGTACAGGGTTGTTTTGGCTATCCTGGTCTTTTGTTTTTCCATATAAAGTTGAGAATTGTTCTTTCAAGGTCTGTGAAAAATTGTGCTGGAATTTTGATGGGGATTGCATTGAATCTGTAGATTGCTTTTGGCAAGATTGCCATTTTTACTATGTTGATCCTACTATCTAAGAGCATGGGAGATCTTTCCATTTTTTTGGGATCTTCTTTAATTTCTGTCTTTAAAGACTCAAAGTTCTTGCTATACAGGTTTTTCATTTATTTGGTTAGAGTTACCCCAAGATATTTTATGTTTGTGGCAGTTGTAAAGAGTGATTTTCTCTGATTTCTTTCTCAGTCACTTTATCTTCAGTATATAGTAGGGTTACTGATTTTTTTTTTAGTTTATCTTGTATCCTGCCACTTGGCTGAAGGTGTTTATCAGCTGTAGGAGTTCCCTGGAAGATTTTTTTGGGGGGGGTCACTTATGTAAACTATCATATCATCTGCAAATAGTAAAAGTTTGACTTCTTTCTCATTTGTATCCCTTTGATTTTCTTTTCTTGTCTTATTGCTCTAGCTAGAACTTTGAGTACAATATTGCAGAGGTATGGAGAGAGTGGACAGCCTTGTCTTGTTCCTGATTTGAGAGGCATTGGGTTGAGATTCCGTCCATTTAGTTTGATGTTGGCTGTTAGTTTGCTGTCTATTGCTTTTAATATATTTAGGTATGTTCCTTTATCCCTCATCTCTCCAATACTTTTATCATGAAAAGGTGTTGGATTTTGTCAAAGGCTTTTTCATCATCTAGTAAATGATCATGTGTTTTTTTCTTTCTCAGTTTATATATGGTGGATTACATTGGTGGATTTTCGTATGTTGAACCATCCATGCATCCCTTGATCATGTTGGATAATATTATTTTGCCTGGTGAGGTTTGCTATGTTGCTGAGTATGTGGTAGATTTTAGAGAAGGTTCCATGTGGAGCTGAGAAGAGGGTATATTCTATTGTGTTTGGATGAAATGTTCTATAGATGTCTGTTAATCCCAATTGGGTCCTAACTTCTGTTAGTTCTTTTGTTTCTTTGTTAAGTATCTCTCTGGAGGTCCTGTGTAGTGGTGATAGCGGGGTGTTGAAGTCTCCTGCTGCAAGTGTGTGAGGTTTTATGTGTGATTTGAATTTTAGTATTGTTTCTTTTACGAACATGGGTGCCTTCATATTTGGGACATAGATGTTCAGAACTGAGACTTCGCCTCTAATTGGGACTCCGAGTTAGGGCTGTTTCTGGTGTTGGCTCAGCTCCAAGAAGGCCATCACATCCAGTGCGCCCTACTGTCCCATAGAGGAGGAAGATGAATGAGTCCACCTCAAAGTCTAGCCAGCCTCTGGCCTCCAAGCAGGAAAAGGACAGGACTGAGAAGCCAGGCCGGGGTAGGCAGCACAAGCAGCCTCTGGTGAGTCCTGGGACAGTGCTGGAGTTAGGAGGAGCCCAGTGAAGTGCTAACAATGGAGAGACTTCGGGCAGACCAAAGGGAAGCAAAAATAAGGGCCCTGCTAAGACACGGAAAGCTACCACAGCTCCTAGGAGGAAACCAAGGGGCAGACCCAAGAAACTGGAGGAAGAAGAAGGAGAGGAGGGTATCTCCCAGGAGTCCTCAGAGGAGGAGCAGTGACCATGCGCAGTGCTGCCTGCTCCTTGGCCACCCCACTGCACACTACTGCACCAGCTGCAGGATCTGCGGTACCCACGGGAGCAGGATTTGGCCCAGTCCGTGTGCCTTCCCCAACACACCTGCCCTCTCCCAACAAGGCTAACTCCCTGTTCAGCCGCAGCCTGTCCTGCTGCGCACCTCCCTTACTGACATTGCTCTCCAGGCTCTTGTTTCACAGGCACTCTCTGCTTTGCTCTTCCTGGCTTCCTTGTAGAAGGAGGGTCCTGGGAGCATTGCCTGTCCTTAAAAGGGCAGCCCCAGCCCCGTCTGGGTTCTGACATGCCCCTTGACTGACTGAGCAGCAGGTGTGGTCAGTGCTGGGATGCTTAGACTCCAGCATGCCCGCCCCCACCAAACTCACCTGGTGGGTTTCTCAGCCACTGCTGCCCCACCCTACCTAGACCCTACACTAGGTTGGCTAGAGCCCCTCGGGCTACAGGAAGTAGGATGCGATGGCCACACCCACAAAGTTCTCACCTGGGACCCAGTGCAGCAGCAGATGGGAGTCAACCACCCATCTCCAGGGCGATGTCCTCCTGAGGCAGATGGGGCGCTAACTCACCTCCCCCACTCCGACTCTAGGCTGTTTCCCTTCCTCCAGTGGGACACTAAGGAGCTACCCTTGCCCCTTCCTTTTTTGCTCCTGCCTCCCCCTCCCCCCAAGGTTCTGGTTCATCTTTTCCTCTGCTCACAAACTACCTCTGGACAGTCGTGCTGGGTTTTTTGTTGTTGTTGTTGTTCAATGTTCATTCTTAGACACCCACCATTGCTGCTGCTGCTACCAGCGCCAAAAGTTCATCCTCCCTTTCTGTCTGCATTCTCCCCAAAACACTCTAGGGGAAAGGCAGGGCTGGGTGTCAGCAGGCTGACTACCAACCACCCAGGGAAGATGGGGCGCTGCCCCTTGGATGCTGCAGCAGAGTGAGGAGGTGGGCCCATTGTAATGGGAAAAGGGTGTAGGACCACCTTCTCCCCTTGTTCTGTGGGGGAGGGGTGGCTAGGATTTGTCCCGGCCTGGGGCTCCCCCTATGGGTTCCTATTTGCAGTTACTTGAATAAAAAAGCCTTTTCTGGAAGAAAAAAAAATTGAGACTTCATCTTGATGAACTTTTCCTGTGATGAATATGAAATGTTCTTCTGTATCTCTTTTGATTGATTTTAATTTGAACTCTAATTTATTAGATAATTAGGATTGCTACACCAGCTTGTTTCTTGGGTTCCTTTGGTTGGAAAAATATTTTCCCAACCCTTTACTCTGAGGTACCGTCTATCTTTGACGTTGAGGTATGTTTCCTCTTCCTCTTCCTCTTCCTCTTCCTCTTCCTCTTCCTCTTCCTCTTCCTCTTCCTCTTCCTCTTCCTCTTCCTCTTCCTCTTCCTCTTCCTCTTCCTCTTCCTCTTCTTCTTCTTCTTCTTCTTCTTCTTCTTCTTCTTCTTCTTCTTCTTCTTCTTCTTCTTTTTCTAGACAGGGTTTCTCTGTATTGTTTTGGAGCCTGTCCTGGAACTCGCTCTGTAGACCAGGCTTGGTCTCGAACTCACAGAGATCCACCTGCCTCTGCCTCCTGAGTGCTGGGATTAAAGGTATGCGCCACCACCGCCCAGCGAGGTGTGTTTCTTGTATGCAGCAGAAGGATGGGTTCTGTCTTTGTATCCTTTCTGTTAGTTTATGTCTTTTTATAGGCAAATTGAGACCATTGACATTGAGGGATATTAGTGACCATTTATTGTTGATTCTTGTTTGTTTTGTTTTTATTGATGGTGGTATTATTGTGTGTGTATCCCCCCCTTTTTTTTTCTTTTGGTGTTTAGTAAAGTGAGATTGTCTATTGCCTATGTTTTTGTGAGTGTAGTTATCTTCGTTGGGTTGGAGTTTTCCTTCCAGTACTTTCTGTAGGGCTGGATTTGTGGATATGTATTGTTTAAATCTGGTTTTGTCATTGAATATCTTGTTTTCTCCATCTATAGCAATTGAAAGCTTTGCTGGGTACAGTAGTCTGGGCTGCCATCCTTGTTCTCTTACTGTTTGTGGGACTTTGATAGTTTCCTTTGAGAAGTTAGGTGTAATTTGGATAGGTCTGCCTTTATATGTTACTTGGCCTTTTTCTTTTGATGCTCTTAATATTTTCTCTTTATTCTGTACGTTTGGTGTTTTGATTCTTATGTGGTAAGGGGACTTCTTTTTGTGGTCCAGTCTATTGGGTGTTATGTAAGCTTTTTATACTTTCATAGGCATATCCTTCTTTAGGTTGAGTATGCTTTCTGTACCATTGAGTTGTATTTCTTCACCTTCTTCTATACCTATTATTCTTAGGTTTGACCTCTTCACAGTGTCCCATATTTCCTGTATATTTTGTGTTATGTATCTGTTGTACTTGAGATTTTCTTTGGTAGATGACTGTGTATCTTCTAATAAGTCTTCAACACCTGAGATTCTCTCTTCCATCTCATGTATTCTATTGGTTATACATCTGTAATTCCCGATCGTTTACCAAACTTTTGTATTTCCAGCATCCCCTCATTCTGTGTTTTCTTTATTTTTTTCTATTTCAGCTTTTAAGCCTTGAACTGTTGGAGTTGTTTCCTTCACTTTTTTGTTTGTTTTTTCTTGGCTCTCTTAAGATTCTTTAAGAGATTTGTTTATTTCTTGAACTTTTTGTTTTATTTTGTGTTTTGAGGCAAGGTTTCTCTATATTGTTTTTGGAGGCTGTCCTGGAACCTGCTCTGTAGACCAGGCTGGCCTTGAACTGGAGATCTGCCTGCCTCTGTCTCCCAAGTTCTGGGATTAAAGGCATGTGCCACCAATGCCCAGCTATTTTTTTCAATTTTTTGGTATGTTTATTCTTCTATTTCTTCAAGGGATTTTCTCGTTTCCTCTTTGAGGGTCTCTAGCATCTTCATAAAACAATTTTTTCCTCAATATATGTTTTTATTTAAATTAGAAACATGAATGCTTCACATGTCAACCCCAGCTCCCTCTTCCACCCCTTCTCCCTTGTCCCTCTACAAGCCCCCCAGCTCCCAACCCCATTCCTGCATCATTCCCCAGGGAGGGTGAGGCCCTCCTTGGGGGGAATCTCCAAAGTCTGTCATTTCATCCATGGCAGGACCCAGGCCCTTCCCCATGTGTCCAGGCTGAGAGAGCATCCCTCTATTTGGAATGGGCTCCCAAAGATCATTCATACACCATGGTACACACTGATCTACTACCCAGGCCCCAGTGATTTCTGTGGCCTCTTCACTGGCACTACATTCATGGAGTCTGGATCAGTCTCCTGTTGGCCTCTCAGCCATCAGTCTGGGATTACAGAGCTCCCCCTTTTCCGGTCAGCTGTCTTTGTGGGTTTCACCATCATGGTCTTGACCCCTTTCTCATCACTCCTCCATCTCTGTCACTAGGTTCCAGGAGTTCATTTCAGTGTTTAGCTGTGGATATTCACAAAATAATTTCTACATCTGTCTCTCCTGCTTCATCTGCATTGTGCTTTTCAGGTCATGCTGGTGTGCAGTCTCTAGATTCTGGTGGAGTCATATTGGTCTTTCTTGCTGTGTGTGTTTTTATACTGTAGTCTTCCCAGTGCCATATGTGGGCAAAGACTTCAGTGTCTGCAACTCTAAATGGTCTGGCTCCTCCTGGTATTCCCCACACTCAAGCAGAGCTCGGTGGGCAGAGGGAGAGCCAAGAGTGGGGTGTAGCAGTAATCTCCTCCTTCCTGTCTGTGCAGGTCCACTCGATTCGAGGAGCAGGCCCAGGAAGATGGAGGTGGTTGATTCTACTGGCTTTCATAGTCCAATGTCTCTTAGCAGCCAAATAATTTAAAGAGAATTCAGTGACATATAGATCCAGACTCTTCATGTATTTCCCATCTTTGGGTGATTTTTTTTTCTTTTATATTGCTTACCCCATTTTTAAAAGGATTTTATCGTTTTAAAACCACTTTTTTTTACTGTCTGTACCTTCTCTTTTCTCTCACTAGCCTATGTATATTTTTAAACATACTGTAACCTGTGTGGAGGGTTTTTTCCTCTCTGTCTTTACTGCATATCTGTAATCTCTTTCTGGTCCAGTGAGAACAGTTATATGCTGCCATGTCAGTTGCAGCCTGTACTTCTTAGCTTAGAGCACGGCTGTAGTGCAAGGTACCTGGTGACTGGCATGAGAAACATGAGATTGGGAAGTCAAGTTTTGCAATATTTCTGTGAATTCATAAGCTTTTTAAAACCCTGTTAGGTGTGATGTGGAAACTCCAGTCTGTTGGAATGCAGTTTATACAGGGAGGCTTTATCCCTACAGCCCACTCCTAAATAATCAACATAGAATGTTGATACTACTTACAAATGCTTGGCTTATAACTTAGACTTGTTACTAGCTAACTCTTTTATTTATATAAACCCATGTTTCTTATCTACGTTGGTAACTTTTCTCAGTACAGTGTGTCCATCTTGTGTCTGGTGGCTCTCCCCTGACTGTGACTCTGTCCTTCGTACCCCCAGCATGCTCTTGGTCTGGTTTTGCCCCTAACCTGCTCCTGCTCAGTTATAAGCCAGTGAGCTCTTTTTTACTCAGTGAGAGTAATACTTATTCATAGTGTACAAAAAGATTGTTTGCAGAAGAAATACAGCTGCCTTTGCCTCCTGCATTCTGGGATTAAAGGCATAAGCCAAAACAACCACCTCACCCATCTTTTTTTCTAGTTAGTAGCTGTTCATATGATTTCTCTAATGTGTGATCAGTTCAGTATTCTTGTTCCGTTTACTTGTCTTTTAATAGATTTATCTCTTGCAAGTATCTACCTTATTCGAACTATGAAGAAATGACAGAGGTGACTCTCATTTTTCAGTTTCCTTCTTAAATGACATGGTGATTACATTAAAATGTCTGTTACAGAGTATGTGTGAGATGCATCAGAATTATATGAATATATTTTTGAAGAAATATACATTAACAGTATTGGTAGTATCATGCTTTCTGTTGAACATATATATGGGATATTTTAGAATGCAGTGACGTATGATGATGTGCACATAAGTTTCACTTGGGATGAATGGGCTTTGCTGGATCCTTCCCAGAAGAATCTCTACAAAGAAGTGATGCTGGATACCTACAGGAACCTCATGGATACAGGTAGGGCTTTGAATTTGACTGTACTTTTTAAGAAAAGGACAACTCTATCTGGGTTATTGATTCTCTTTTATAGTTTTGATTGACAATTTTTATTTTGCATGATTTCTGAAATTTTTCATACATTTTTCTGGTATAATTTAGGCTACATTTGGGAAGACAATAATGCTGAAGAACCTGATCAAATATCTACACAACATGGAAGGTAATTTTCTTGTTCAGCCTCGCATAAATGTGCTTCTGAAAAAATTTTAATGTGTCCTGAAAGTTCTAAATAGAAGCAATAGTGAAATTAGTACAGCTTTATTTATTTGCACTTTAGTGATAACTAAGTTAGCACCTAACCATGTATCACAATGTTAGAAAGTGAGTTTGTATTTGAAAGGTATTCCTCTTAGAAAGAAGACAAAGAAACATTTGGTTCACAGCCCTGTGTATACTATGCCATAGAACTTCCAAAGAGTTTAGTTTCATAATACACAGATATTTTTAATGTATACATGTCAAATAGGTAATTAGTATATGTTCAAATTTTTCTAAAGCAAATAGTCAAGAGTAAAGCTAGTATTATTCTTATTCACTTTGATAACTTTATTAATACGGGCAGTTTCTGAGAATCAAAAATGTTTTTCTGGAGAAAATTTAATCCTTATACCACATATCTATGAGAAACAAAAAGTCAAACTGTGAATTTGATATGCAAACCTTTCCTGTACTAGATATATAGCATAATACAATGGATACAATCCACTGAAACATGGAGATGTGGAAAGAAGCAACATATCTCTATCTCCCATATCAAGAAGAACATGTGGTAATCTCCACTTTGAGTATACTTTCTAAATGTGATTTATGTTCTTGATTAATTGGTTTTTCAACTTCATTGGGAACACATCAACAAACTCACATTGCAGAAAATCCCTGTGATTACTAGTAATGTGAATATTCTTTTTTGTTTGTTTGTTTTTTGAGAGAGGGTTTCTCTGTATTGCTTTGGAGCCTGTCCTGGCATTCACTCTGTAGACCAGGCTGGCCTTAAACTAACAGAGATCCACCTGCCTCTGCCTCCTGAGTGCTGGGATTAAAGGCATGCACCACCATCACCTGCTTTGGAATGTGAATATTCTTTTCTTTATCCTACTTTGGTTCACTTTGCAATGTAGCATGACTCAGTATAGAAAAATTCATGAATGCACTTAGTGTGGTAAACTTTGAGTTCTTCCTGTTATATTCAAATATCTGAAAACCTCATATAGAAAAGGAATTCTATATGTATTTCATATTTGGCGTTTCTCTTTCTGTGAAGAAACAATATGACCACAGTAACTCTTATAAATGAAAGCATTTAGACTTTCAAAGACTTAGTCCATTATCATTATGACAGGAAACATGGTGGCATACAGGAATAAATGGTGCTGAAGAGGTAGATGAGTTATACATCTTTATCTTCAGGCAGTAGAAAGAGACTGTGGGACACCCTGGGCACAGCTTGAGCATATAAAACCTCACAGCCTACCTCCACAGTGACATCCTTTATCTATCAAGGTCACACCTACTCAAGCAAACCCACATATTCTCATAGTGACACTACCTATGGACCAACCATTCCAACTTATGTGTCTATGTGGGCCATAACTTTTAAAATACCACAATGAAATGTGTTAAAAAAAATACCTCTCCTAAAACAGGTATCTTTAAAGATGCAAAAAAACAAACAATGAAGGGGAACAGTGTGGGTGTAAACAAGATGAAATTCTTAAGATATGCTTACTCTTGATAATTAGACCAATTATAAATTGAATTTATATGGTAAAAACAATTCATCAGAGTGATAAACATGGTAAAGCATTTCCATTAACAATTATCTTCACAGGTATGAAAACATTCATACTGAAGAAGAATCCTCTCAGCATATTAAGTGTGGTAAAACCTTTGAACATCACAGTTATCTACGAATACAGGATAGAATACATACTGGGGAGAAAAATTTTGGATACACTCACTGTGGTAAAAACTTTGCAAATCACAGTTATCTCCAACCACATGAAAGAAGACATACTGGAGTGAAACCTTACAAATGTAATCAATGTGATAAAGTCTTTGCACAACAGAGTTATCTCCGAGTACATGAAAGAACACATTCTGGAGAGAAACCTTATGAATGTACTCAGTGTGGTAAAGGCTTTGCAATGCACAGTTATCTCCAAATACATAAAAGAACACATACTGGAGAGAAGCCCTACAAATGCAATCAGTGTGGTAAAGCCTTTACACAGCAGAGTAATCTCCGAGTACATGAACAATTACATACTGGAGAGAAACCATACAAATGTAATCAATGTGGAAAAGCCTATGCACAGCACAGTACTCTTCAATACCATAAACGAACACATTCTGGAGAGAAACCTTATGAATGTACTCAGTGTGGTAAAAGCTTTGCAAAGCACAGTTATCTTCAACTACATAAGACAACACATACTGGAGAGAAGCCCTACAAATGCAATCAATGTGATAAATTCTATATACAACAGTGTAGTCTCCGAGTACACCAAAGAACACATTCTGGAGAGAAACCTTATGAATGCAATCAATGTGGTAAAACCTTTACATATGGCCATAATCTCCAAACTCATGAACGAACACACACTGGAGTGAAACCATACAAATGTAAGCAATGTGATAAAGCCTTTACACAACAGAGTAATCTCCGGGTACATGAAAGATTACATACCGGAGAGAAACCTTACAAATGTAATCATTGTGGTAAAGCCTATGCACATCACAGTAATCTTCAATACCACAAAAGAACACATTCTGGAGAGAAACCGTATGAATGCCATCAATGTGGTAAAACCTTTACACAACAGAGTAGTCTTCGAGTACATGAGAGAATACATACTGGAGAGAAACCTTATGAATGCAATCAGTGTGATAAAGCCTTTGCACGTAATGATAGTTTTCAGCAGCATAAAAGAACACATACTGGAAAGAAACCCTACAAATATAATTAATGTCTTAAAGTGTTTATAAAGCACAATAGCCTTCAAACCCATGAAAGAACACATAGTAAAGGAAACCTTACAAATATAATCAACGAGATAAAGCCTTTCTGTGACAACATCCTCTTCAAAGACAAGAATTTATTCCTATAGGACTGAAAATTTATATGAGAAAAACATTCATGAGTGAAAATGTGTTTAATGAATTGTCTTAATTTTTATTTTGTGATTTCCAGTATCCTTTTTTTTTTTTTTTTGGTTTTTCGAGACAGGGTTTCTCTGTGGCTTTGGAGGCTGTCCTGGAACTAGCTCTTGTAGACCAGGCTGGCCTCGAACTCACAGAGATCCACCTGCCTCTGCCTCCCAAGTGCTGGGATTAAAGGTGTGCGCCACCAACGCCCGGCGATTTCCAGTATCTTTTTATGTAGGTATGTGCACGTGTATAGGGGTGCTTCAGCCTAAGAACATAAGATCTCCTGTTGCAGGAATTAGAACATTGTCCAAAACCCAATTTTGTTCTTGGCATGAACTTGTCTTCACTGCTCAGCCATGTCTCAAGCCCTATAAATATTCTAAAACCTTTATATATCATGTTTGTGTGAGGAATTGGAAAGAGCTCATCTGTGATTTTATTTCTGGTTTTTTGAGACAGGGTTTCTCTGTGGCTTTGGAGGCTGTCCTGGAACTAGCTCTTATAGACCAGGCTGGTCTCGAACTCACAGAGATCCACCTGTCTCTGCCTCCCGAGTGCTGGGATTAAAGGCCTGCACCACCTACACCCAGCAATCCGTGATTTTTTAAAAAGCTTATTTGTCTAAATGATTTGCTAAGATCTTAGCCATCACAGTTGCCTTCAGTTTCAAGGGAAAACTCTTGTTTCATCTCTTTTTTATCATAACCTTAAAGGAAGTAATTTACCATGTTCGTCAAAGTGTAATGTTAAAGATGAATAAATGTGGTTGTGGTTTGTATTTTGAAACATCTAGAGTAGGCACTGAAGATGCTCTATTTTTGTCAAATCCGTTTACTAATGACAATAGGGCTCTTATATTCATTCACGGCTTTTGTTCATCTTCCATTGCAGTTTCATGTGATTGATAGG
Organism: Mesocricetus auratus; assembly: GCF_017639785.1. Taxonomy (NCBI): domain Eukaryota; kingdom Metazoa; phylum Chordata; class Mammalia; order Rodentia; family Cricetidae; genus Mesocricetus; species Mesocricetus auratus. The sequence continues at coordinate 4,715,760 of NW_024429185.1, forward strand.
CACTTCCCTGCTGTAATGTATAGAATGGGATGCCTGCCATCTAGTGGTCCATTGTTAATTTAAATATCTTGCATTATATGATCAGACTTTTCAGGGTTAGGGTGTCTGTGGAAGTGTGTTGTTGTTCATGGCTTAGTTTTTCATATTTTCATGCATTTGCTTCTGTTGGGGTTTGTTATGCGGCCTGACTTGGATGTCAGTGATTACACAGGGCTACAAATGAACTCCTGAATCTCAAGTTTGGGCCTCCTGAGTGCAAGTCCTGGGATAGAAGTTGGACCCCTATTTGTGCTGTTTTGTCAAATGTTTTAACATTCTATGTAAAAATGTTTAATAGAAGAGATCTTTACCCAATACCTCATGTGTATATCCAAATCCTCATTTTCATCTATATTGTAGAGATGTTATAAAATTGCATAATAAGCAATCAACTCTATATCTCATAGCATAGCTTGATGAGCTGTGGATATGTGTATATATTTTGTATTCCGTGATTCTTCTCATTCCCCTTAGTTCTCCACTTGGTAATACATCATGAAGTGCAGCCTGTTGTGTGGATTATCTCAGATGCCAATAATTTAATAGCAATGAAATTTATTTTAAAAAAGCAAAAACATTGTGTTGTATGTGTCCATAATGTGATTTTGGTTTGTAGTATATGGCAAATATGTGGACTCTGGGAGACTATTTTTTTATTATTATTTTAATTTAATTGCTTGTTTTACATGCCAATCCCAGATCCCTCTCCCTCCCCTCCTCCTGCACTCCCCCACCATCCCTCCCAGCCTCCCAGCCTATTACCATTTCCTTCCATATAAGGGATATCTAGAGCCTGTCATTTCACTCAGGGCAGTGTCCAGGCCCTCCCCTAGAGTCCAGGCTGAGAGAGCATCCCACTTTGTGTTATAGACACACAAAGTCTGTTTGTATGCCAGGGATAAACACTGATCTACTGCCCAGGACCCCATAGGTTGCCCAGGCCTCCTCACTGACTCTCACATTCAGGAGTTCTGGATCAGTCCCATGCTGGCCTCTCAACTGTCGGTCTGGGGTCCAAGAGCTCTCCCCTGTTCAGATCAGCTCTCCCCTGTCTCTGCTGGTTTTGCCAGCCCATTCTTTGCCAATTTGCTCATTGCTGCTCTCTCTGTGTCACTGGGTAACATGGGTTCAGTTCAGTGTTTAACTGTGGGGGTTTGCATCTGCTTGCACCAGTCTTGTTGACTGTGTCCTTTGCCTTACAGAAGCTTCTCAGTTTCAGGAGGTCCCATTTATTAATTGTCAATCTCAACTGTCTGTGCTAGTTATGTGAAGGAAGTGGTCTCCTGTACCAACTCGTTAAAGTATCTCCCACTTTCTCTTCTAAGAGTTTCAGTGTGGTTGGATTTATGTTGAGATCTTTGATCCATTTGGACTTATGTTTTGTACAAGACAATAAACATGGATCTATCTGCAGTCTTCTGCATACCAATACCCAGTTATGCCAGCACCATTTGTTGAAGATGCTTTCTTTTTTCCATTGTATATTTTTCAATTCAGTTCCATTGGTCTACCTGTCTATTTTTGTGCCAATACCAAGCTGTTTTCAGGACTATAGCTCTATAATAGAGCTTGAAGTCAGGTATGGTGATGCCTCCTGACATTCCTTTATTGTATAGGGTTGTTTTGGCTATCCTGGGCCGTTTGTTTTTCCATGTAATGTTGATTATTGTTCTTTCCAGGTCTGTGAAGAATTGTGCAGGAATTTTGATAAGGATTGCATTGAATCTGTAGACTGCTTTTGGCAAGATTGCCATTTTTTTTATGTTGATCCTACCAATCCACGAGCATGGGAGATCTTTCCATTTTCTGGTATCCTCTTTGATTTCTTTCTTTAAAAAGTCAAAGTTCTTGATATACAGGTCTTTCACTTCTCTAGTTAACATTATCCCCAGATATTTGATGCTGTTTATGGCTACTATAAATGGTGATGTTTCTCTGATTTCTTTCTCAGCCACTTTATCATCTGTAAACAATAAGGCCACTGATTTTTTTGAGTTAACCTTGTATAATTCCACTTTGCTGAAGGTATTTATCAGCTTTAGGAGTTCCCTTGTGAAGTTTTTTGGGTCACTTATGTAAACTATCATATCATTTGCAAGTAGTGAAAGCTTGACTTCTTCTTTTCCTATTTGTATCCCCTTGATCTCCTTTTGTTGTCTTAATGCTGTAGCTAGAACTTCAAGTACAATATTGAAGAGATATGGAGAGAGTGGACAGCCTTGTCTTTTCCCGATTTTAGAGGAATCACATTGAGTTTCTGTCCATTTAGTTTGATGTTGGCTGTTGATTTACTATATATTGCTTTTATTATGTTCAGGTATGTTCCTGTTATCCCTGATCTCTCTAGGACCTTTATCATGAAGGGGTGCTGGATTTTGTCAAAGGCTTTTTCAGCATCTAGTGAGATGATCATGTGGTTTTTCTTTCGCAGATTGTTAATATGGTGGATTACATAGATAGATTTTCTAACGTTGAACCATCCCTGCATTCCTGGGATGAAGCCTACTTGATCATGGTGCATGAATTTTCTGATGTGTCCTTGAATCTAGTTTGCTAGTATTTTATTGAGTATTTTTGCATCGATGTTCATGAGGGAAATTGGTCTATAGTTCTCTTTCTTAGTTGCGTCTTTGTGTCTTGGGTATCAAGGTAATTGTAACCTCATAAAAAGACTTTGGCAGTGAGCCTCCTGCTTCTATTTTGTGGAATACTTTGAGGAGTATTGGAATTAGCTGTTCTTTGAATTTCTGGTAGAATTCTGCACTGAAGCTATCTCAGCCTGGGCTTTTTTTGGTTGGGGGACTTTTGATGACTACTTCTATTTCATTAAGGGTTATATGTCTGTTTAGATTGTTTAGATTGTTTAGTTTTGGCAAGTGATATCTATCCAGGAAATTGTACATTTCCTTTAAATTTTCAAATTTTGTGGAGTACAGATTTTCAAAATATGTCCTGATGATTCTCTGGATTTCCTCAGTGTCCGTTGTTATGTCTCCCTTTTCATTTCTGATTTTGTTAATCAAACGGACCCAAGAAACAAGCGGGTGTAGCAATCCTAATATGCAACAAACTAGACTTCAAATTAAAATCAATCAAAAGATATAAAGAAGGACATTTCATATTCATCAAAGGAAAAGTCCATCAAGATGAAGTCTCAGTTTGGAACATCTATGCCCGAAATACAAAGCCACCTACATTCGTGAAAGAAACATTACTAAAGCTCAAATCACACATAAAATCTCACACACTAATAGTAGGAGACATCAACACTCCGCTCACTGCTAGATAGAACCTCCAGACAGAAACTTAAAAAACAAACAAAAGAACTAATAGAAGTTATGACCCAACTGGGTTTAACAGACATCTGTAGAGCATTCCACCCAAACACAAAGGGATATACCTTTTTCTTGGCACCACCTGGAACCTTCTCTAAAATCAACCACATAATCGGAAACATAGCAAACCTCCACAGATACAAAAAAAAAAAAAAAAACAATTGGAATAACCCCATGTATCTTATCAGACCACCATGCATTAAAATTAGAATTCAACAATAACACAAATCACAGAAAACCTACAAACTCATGGAAATTGAACAATGCACAATTGCACCATCCCTGGGTAATGGAAGAAATAAAAAAAGAAATTAAAGACTTCCTGGAATTCAATGAGAATGAAGACACAACATACCCAAACTTATGGGACACTCTGAAAGCAGTGCTGACAGGAAAGTTCATAGCACTAAGTGCCCACATGAAGAAACTGGGGAACAGTCATACTAGAGAATTCAAAGCACAGCTGAATGTTCTAGATAAGAAGCAAACTCACCCAGGAGGATCAGATGCCAGGAAATAATCAAATTGAGGGCTGAAATCAATCAAGTAGAAACCAGGAAAACATTGAGAAGAATCAATGAAACATAGAGTTGGTTCTTTGAGAAAATCAACAAAATAGACAAACCTCTGTCCAAACTAACCTAAAGACAGACAGAGAGCATGCTAATTAACAAAATCTGGGAGACTATTTTGAGGAATCTTATTTTGGACATCTTCACAGTGATCTGTTTCATTTGTGCTCAAATAAGAGTTTGTGAAATATTATATCAGTAAAATATTACTTTCTTTTCATATTGTGAAAATAATGTCATCTAAGGATAGAGGAAAATAGGAGAAATTAAGTTATAAATCATATTTGTTGATGAAAATTATATACTGTTATCTTTTTGGTCATGTTGGTTTTTTCTGAGGACTAAACATTTGTTCACAGCCCTTTCTCAGAACCACAAATGAACACCAGATAATATCTCAGTATGTAAAATTGGTGGCTGGTAATCGTCATGATTTGTGTTCAATCTCTGGAAGACCCATATTACTCCTACAAATATTCCTATTATTTCTATGCTTGGCCAGATGCATATGCACACTCAAACATCAACACATGCATGAAGAGTTTTTAAACCCAAAAATGTGCCAATGAGGTCACATACAGTCAAACAACTCCCTGGGTTTCATCTCTAGTACTTGCATCGGAGAAGCAGAACTAGACATCCATAATGTGTTCTCAATTCCACAAACCACAATACAGGTGTATATGTACACACAAACTCATCCAAACATTTTATAATAGAAGTTACCAAAGCTAAGAAAATAGCTCAATTATTGAGAACATATGACTTGATTTGTAAATTTAAACAGTCATAATCCCTGCACTCAGGGATTAAAGGCGTGCGCCACCAATGCCCAACAGGATTATAGCCTCATTTTAGAAAAAGAGGAAGTGTTGTGGGATTTCAGTTCATTTAACCAATGACTTTTGGTGCAGCAAACCCTAGGGAGAGGTCTTGTCTGTGTAAGTGACTGCTTAATGGAGAGGTCACACTTTCACATTCTCTTAGCTGCTTGGTGCCAGAGCAAGGAGAGGTAGATCCCCATCTCCTCACACAGAATGACACGACACAGCAGCTGGGTCATGATGGCATCTAAGGTGTTCAGTACCAGTGAGTGTTTACCCCTATTTTATATCTAAATACATTCTTGAGAACCTCTAACAGACTCTTGTGGTTTCACATGACTGTTTTCCATACAGCAACCAAAGTGGTCTAGATACAGTATCGTTCAGCTCATGACACTCTGAGGTTTAAGAGATTTTCAGGGACTTTAAATCCTTAGGCTTACTCTTACTATCCTGAATGGAATTATTTTGTTGTTCTGCGATCTGACCCAGTACCAATTCATGGCTGTTTTCCTCCCAGCTTTTGTGTGTAGGGTTCCATGTCATGTACTCCTGAATTGCTAAAATTTAACATCACATGCAAAGAGCTGGGGTTACTGATGATTTTAGAGTTAGAGAAGGAAGTGGTTCTGCCAGTGAGAGGCATAAAACAGAGGCTGCAGATACAACAGGCATTTGTTCACAGTCACTGTGTGTTTTATACATTGTGGGATAGATATGGGTGATTTAAAAACAAAAGCTCAGCAAGTGTGGAATAATGAAAACCCAATATGGATGTTTGACAAGATTGCAAGAAGAACTTACTACAGTTTACTTGGCAGCATCTGAGTTATTCTGAATCATAGCAGCTATGAGACGGATCCTAGAAAATGGAATTTTATGATGGGGGAAGTCCTGTACATTTGTTAATAAAGCAGTGTTGAGCCAATAGGAAGCTATATAGGTGGGACTAGGAGTCCAGGAGGATTCTGGGAAGGAGAAACACAGGGGAGTCGACATGTGGCACCATGGGGTAGGAAGCCTGGAACTATTCTCCGATAAGAGACATACTTCGATTAACAATTATGGGGTAATTACTTAAGTCAGAGCTAGCCAGTAAGAAACAAGCAAGGCCAACAGCTTCATAATTAATACAGCGTCTTGTGTGTTATTTGGGGACTACAACTCGGCAGAGCCCAGGCGACTGGCGGGTGATAAACCAAAGCGGCTAGCAAGGAAAGTTTCTTGTTACATTTTTATATAAATCTGGTTTGATGTATATATTTGTAATTTGAAGCTCTAGAGAGTTTCACAGGAGAAACGCTCAACTTGGCACCATGTGAAATTCTCACAATAGAGGGATTATTTGCTAAAACATGTATTCTGCATTTTTTAAAGTTTAAGGGCTTTACTTCCACCTGCCTATAAAAATGGGTGCTATTATTATAATTTCTTTGCATCTTAAATTATCAAGTTTGTTGTGGGGCAAAAACATTCCTCATGTCTAGCACCACAGAAGTTTTATACTGGTGTTAGGAACTACGTAGAACTGTGAGTAGAACAAATGTGGGTAGTTGAAGCCATTGTTGCTTTAGATAAAATTATTTTAACCACTAAAATCTTCTCATTCATAAAGTTAATCTAAGGTTATTCAGTAGTAAATTTGAGATAGTTCTTGAGTTTTGAAGAGCAAACACACAAGACAGTATATTTATCCTCATTTTGGGTAGTAGCAATTATTTTTACAGGTTTTTTTTTTGCATGTGACTGTGAGATATTGAAATGACTCATTTGGTCAAAGCACATTGCTGTACTAGTGCAATAAGCTTAAACCTGGGACACATGGTAGATAGAACCATATCCTGAAACTTGTCCAATGACCAGTAGACTTGAGATATAGCAGGTACCTGCAATTACACACCAAACAGACACACACACATCACATATACCTCTCTCTATCTCACACACAAATGCACATACATCACACACCACACACATAAACAGATATAAACACAAATACCCAAACACAATTACATACATATACGTGCAAACTTAAAGTTATACACAAACACAAACAGACAAGTATCACAAATGACAAATACATTGCACACATCCAAACACATACCACACAGAGAAATACACACACAAATATGAGCACATCACACAAATACAAACATACACACACACACACACACACACACACAATGAAACTATCAAAACAGTATTAGTATTTAAATCAACCTTAGGATTTGTGTGATGAATAAATCTACATGGGACTGGATGTTTTTGTTCACTTTTTTATTCTTAATTTGTATGGCATTACATCCTGTTCTGAAAAGTCCTGACCTCATAGAAAATTTAAAAAGTATTATACTTTGAACACTTTGGCTACTATGAGGAGAGAATGCATGAAATAGTTTTGATTTAATATTAGTGACTTAGTAGGATGTTTTTGACTAAGCTATTTTTACATATATAAAAGGGAGTCTTTTTTGTTATAGTATGCTCATTACAATAAAGCCATTCATCCACACATGTTTGGCCATGAATAACAAATTATGTACCAAGATGCCTTGAAATTAATAATGGTGTGGCTTTTCATTGTGCATTAGAAAAAAGTAGGAAATATAAAAGTTTACCCTTTATAGGTTATTGGAAGCAAAACATGCTTCACACAACTCATAACTGCTATTAAGTAAGTGCCTCTCTCGCTTTCCTGTCTAATTGGAGGACAAGAAGCAACCTTATCATTCCCATATTGAGTTAAATGTAAGCTAAATTCTTCTTGGATGCTATCCTAGGGCCTTGGGTGGGCCCAACAAAAGTTTCAGTGTATAATAAATTATGGTTTGCAAACAGACATACTTTTAGCCTTTCTGAATAGTATGGTTTCACTGTTTCCTTACCTAGCTTACAATACAGTTGAATATATCATACTTTGTTGTCAACATTAGTACTTAGTATCTGATTCATTACTCACCAAAGAGGAAATATTATGAGAAACCCTGTTAATTTTACTTTTAACACAATAAACAATGAAAACTCTTATGCACAGTCATGGGCAGTTGGTCCTTATGTGTTGTTAATAGAAAACGTAGGTGCTGATGAAAATTTCTGTTGGGCCTAGTTCAGTAGCTATTCAGTCTCAAATAAACACACAGAGGATTATATTAATTCTAAAACATTAGCCCTAGCCGGGCGTTGGTGGTGCATGCCTTTAATCCCAGTTTCATGGGTCTCCCTGGTGATCTCTGGGGATTTTGCAACTTGGGCACAACAATGGTAAAATAGTTTTTTATCATGTACAAGGAATAACCAGACTTTCTTCCTTAATTATTCAAACATTTGGTAACTACACCATAGACTCCGTTATTCATTATCTGGCCTCGAAGACCAAGAGTAACCTAACCTTAATCTGATGTTACTTAGATAAAACATCTATGACCAAGAACAAAGGTCTACCCATGCCTTAGACCTTTAGGTCTTAGGACTTGAACCTTGAAGAGAACCTTGAAGAATAAGGACAGTATTGAACTCTCTGAAGCAGAGCCAGCTCTTTGGGCCCCGACATGAACTCAGAGAGCTCTGCCTTCCTTTGCCTCCTAAATGATGGGATTAAAGGTGCACCACCAATGCCAGGATTTCTGGCATTCTTTATGTGTACCAGGTTTTGTTCTTCTGTATGCACGTATTTCTATCTCATCTGGTCCAGCCAAGCCTTGGGTCCAAGTCCTGAGATGGGAAAGGGGCATCAGTATGAAGAAATGAATTGTCTGGCCACTTGGTGAATTTCACACAGGTGGGCAGCCCAGAATAGCTCCATTTGACTTTATATATACATCAAAATGGGAGTATTTTTCCATTCTAACAAGTCATTTCCCACTGTCAAAGATTAACCTCCCGGCCGGGCATTGGTGTCGCATGCCTTTAATCCCAGCACTCAGGAGGCAGAGGCAGGCGGATCTCTGTGAGTTTGAGACCAGCCTGGACTACCAAGCGAGTTCCAGGACAGCCTTCAAAGCCACAGAGAAACCCTGTCTCGAAAAACCAAAAAAAAAAAAAAAGATTAACTTCCCACAAAAAGCAATATGTCAACAACTATGTCCAATATGACTCTCCCAGCTTTTTTTTGAGACAGGAATTCTCTGTAGTTTTGGAGGCTGTCCTGAAACTCACTCAGTAGATCAGGCTGGCCTCAAACTCACAGAGATCTACTTGGCTCTGCCTCTCCGGTGCTGGGATTAAAGGCATACATCACCAATGCCTGGCTTTTATTGTTTTGTTTTATTTTTCTTTCAAGACAGGGTTGCCCTGTGTAGCTTTGAAGTCTGTCCTGGAGCTAGCCCTTTTCTTGTTTTGTTTTGTTTTGTTTTTTTGAGACAGGGTTTCTCAGTGGCTTTCAAGGGTATCCTGAAATGAGTTCTTGTAGACCAGGCTGGTCTACAAGAACTCACCGAGATCCTGCCTCTGCCTCCCATGTCCTGGGATTGAAGGTGTGTTCTACCACCACCCAGTGGAATAATGATTACTCTTAACTTCTAAGGTGATTTTGAATTTAAGTTTTCTGTTCTTGATTATCTTCCCTGTCCAAGGAAGCCTAGTCGGGGTCAGATACCTGAGACTCATTAAAAAGTGGAAATCTCCCCTCCTTCAGGTGAGAAAAATTAGTCTCACATAGAAATGAGCTCCCTCACTTTATCCAACACAATATTCCAGCCCTTAAACCACACGCATAAAACAAACACAGTGGACTCAGAACATTGTATTCATGTTTTTCTATATTCCTACTAATACATTGTTAACAAGAAAGAACTCAGGAGGCAAGTATATACCAAAGATTGCAGAGAGAGCAAAAAGTGAGGGAGGTAATAGAAAGCCTATTAATCACAAACATAGAGAAGTAAATTTTAAATAAAAGAAGGGCTGAGAGATGGCTGAACAGTTAAGAGGCATGGCTGTTGTTGCAGAGGATCAGGTTCCAGTCCCAGACACCACATGGTAGCTAACCATTGGCTGTAAAGCCACTCCCCAGTGTCTCTTGGTTTCCTGTGGGTTCTGTAGTTGCTGGGCATGGACAGATGCAGGCAAAATACAATATAACTAAAATCAAAATGTAGGTTACAAAGGGCAACCATGAAATTCTTTCTAATGATGTCAAAGACATGAGACAAATTGCAACCAGGGCTACTTAAAAAGAACTCGTTCAGGTCCTGTTTGGAAGCAGCGCTGGCCTTTCAGATGTAAAAGGACCTTTGTTCTTGCTGGTCGGTGGAGGCTCTGGCCTTTAATCCCAGCACTGAGGAGGCAGAGGCAGGCAGATGTCTGTGAGTTCGAGGCCAGGCTGGACCGACAGACCCTTTCTCCTAAAATCAAAAAAAAAAAAAAAAGGACCGTTGTTCTCAGGTTATAATAGCTCAGCATATCTTCCAAATATTATAAATGACCTCATTGTTTCTAGGTGACTTTTCCTTGATGTTTTCTGAATTTATGTTTTCTGTCCTTTGTACTTGTGAGAATTGTGGCATTGATACATCTGTGTTTTAGATCATATGTAGTGACTGACAGAGATCATAGGATCCAAAGCAATCTGCTTTCACAATGTCATTGACTGGACTTTTAGCAAGGACACTGTGGTGTAAGATGAACATGCCATGGGCACTTGTTCATATAATTTTAAGAATTTATGTATTTTTCCTGCATGCCTGTGAGGTAAGGAATTCCCTATATATCTCTGTCTTTACGTTGTGACCATAATCAGAACTGCATTTGTTAACTGAGCATGTTTTGGCAAAACAATATATGAGCTTGTCCAGACTCCCTGAGCCAAATCCCTATGCATTACATGTGTAAGATCTTTGGAAATGCCAGGCATTGGTGGCACACACCTTTAATCCCAGCACTCGGAAGGCAGAGGCAGGCAGATCCCTGTGAGTTCCTGACCAGCCTGGTCTATAGAAAAAGTTCCAGGACAGCCTCCAAAACAATACAGAGAAACTCTGTCTCGGAAAACCAAATAAATAGAAAATGAAAATAACTTTGGAAATGAATATGAATCTCTCAAGGCCTCCTGCTGATAAACCTTTCTCAAGTCTTCTGTCCTGGTTGTTCTGATGGCTCTTCTTGGTAGTCAAACTGACCACCTCTCGAATTTACTGAATGCCAAAGAATTGTGTACATCTGTGATGATTTTTCTTAATGACAGGTTTAGAATGTGAAGACTCTTCATTAATTTGGATCTTTTGAGGTAACAAGATCCTGCATTAATGTTGGCCGGACCTTCTGGTGGCAGATCACACGTATAAAGGATATTGAGGATGGAAGCTCTTTCTCTTTGCTTGATGGCCCTGGCTGTGACTGTGAAGCTCAGTACTTTACTCTCTTTAACGTCTACTTCTTAGGATTGCTGATATATACTGCAGACCAGCTGAGCCATCCAGCCTTATGGTTGGACAACTACTGAAGTCTTCAACTTTCTATTGGTAGAAAGCCATTGGTGGGCTAGCTGGACACAGCTTGTGAGACATTTTAATCCAATTTCTGCTTTCCTTGTGATTTATTCTATCAGTTCCGTTCCAGTAGAGAACCTTGAATAATACTGCTGTGGTTTTTTTATCTTGTTTGTTTTTGGATTTTTCACCTGTCCACTGATGGATCACAGTACATTGTTCCTTGTTCCATTTCTCTGGGATTATTCATCTGACCTTGAAGACTAAAGATTTTGTTATTATTCTTTTGTCAAGAGATTCACTTGAATGTCAGGAATAAGTCTTCTAAAGTAATGGGGCCACAGGAGCCATCTTTCCAGTGGGAGAAAGATATTATCTTGTTTTTGATCTGGTTCCTGCTCTTTCCTCAAGATTGTCTGCCCTCAGTGTGAAGTAACATAACATGCATCTCCTTTTGTGTCCCAAACTCTCTTCTTTTTTTTTTTTTTTTGGTTGTACGGTTTTATGAGACAGGCTTACTCTGTATTGTTTTGGAGGCTGTCAGACAAGCCTCGAACTTACAGAGATCCGCCTGGCTCTGCCTCTGCTGGCATTAAAGGCAAGCGCCACCACCACCTGCCCCAAACTCTCTCCTTAACTGGTAATATTCTAGACACCCTTCCACCTTTGAGGCAGTGGAATAATTGCACTCCACAGTGTGTAATGGGCTATGCAAACTAGCCACTTTGTGTCCTGAGGAAGAATCCCTAGTGCCTTTGATATGCAAGGTGGCCAGGCCAGAAATTGCAGCTGGGGCAAGCACTGTTCAAATGCAAATCTCTACAGACCAGGGTTTCTCACTGTGCTGTGCCTTTGAACACATTGTGACCTTAGGGGAGGTGCTGCTGTCCCTCAGGCTTCACTAGCCAATCATGAACCCTAGACCAACCTGCCAGTCAGGAGAGTCCATGCCTCTTCCGGTAACCATGTTGAATACCTGGCTCTGTAGTGGAGCAGGAGCAGTGGTTTTGGGTGCTGAGCTGTGAGCCCTGCCGCAGGGAGCTGTGAAGGAAGCATGGCCGAGGTGGGAAGACCTGACAAGGTGAGTCATGGGCTGTGGGACCCAGAAGGGAAGAAGTTGCTGAGCCTTGAAAGCTGGTGTGTGAAGTCCTCCCAGGGCTGGGTGCGAAACTGTGGCCACATTAGTTGTTCTGTGATGTCCCACTGTTGGGGTGCCACGAATTGAGGAGGGGTCCCCAAGCTGGATTCGTCACCCCAAGAATCAAGAGTCCACATGCCAATTGATACAACACGCAAGAGGCTTTAATTAGGCATCTGCAGATGGGCCTCTCAGTCAGCTTTTAGACCGATTGGCCCCAAGGTTCAGTTACAATCAGCTTTTAAAGACAAAAACCACAAGCTTTTGGGAGGGGTCCCTATCTTGTGACAGGGGAAGGGCATAGGTAACTCCCAATCCAGGGAAGTAGATGTCTTCCTGACCTCCAATGTTGTAAATTCCTCAATCCTTGGCATGATTTAATTATCTCTCCTAAGTAAATAGTGTTATCTCCTTGTTTCCCACTAATCTTGTTTGCCCTTCGCTGACACCCTGTCAGTTCTTCACAGATGGTCAGCAGCCCATAATTGGCCCTTTGTGGATTTATAGCCCTTCTGCAATTAAGGTTGCTAAACCATACATTCCATTCTGTGGTTTGGCCGGTTCCTGGGATGGGGTCCTTTGTTCACTTCCCAAGTTCTCTAGTGGGGTGCCCTCCCTGTTTAAGCTTATATTTTATTTCTATAAATTTGGGGTCTTTCACCACATGGCCCTTACAAATTGTGTGAGACCTCCCCTAAGCAGCTTTCACTTGTTTTTACCTTCTACTTTTCCTCTCTCTCATCCCCTGGCCCTTGCCCTCAGCACTGTGTCTCCAAAGAATGGCCTGCTCGCTCAGGTCACTGGTGTACTAATTCTTCGAATATCTTTGGTATATGTCTCCCATCAGCTTAAGTAGCTACAATTGCAGTCTCTTGTCCCTATTTACATTGTTCAAGGTTTTACTTGAAGCCTTAACCTAGGAGAGACATAACGATGACAGCATGTGTGGAGTACAAACTCTTTTCTAGACTCTCTCCTCTTTGAGCATTAGTGAGAAATTAATGTGTGCTATCAGTGTAGAGGTTTTTGCTCATTTATCTCTTAAATATTTTGAGTGATTTCCCCCTGGGAAGGCATCTTTCTTTGTTTTTGTTTTTTGGTTTTTTGACACAGGGTTTCCCTGTGGATTTGGAATCTGTCCTGGAACTCACTCTGTAGACCAGGCTGGGGGAAGGCATGTTAATTCTAGAATTGCTGCACTTTCAGCTCTCTTACATTGACCTTGGTGGACTTAATCACACTCTGTTGCTCTCCTGGTGGTCAATGACCTTTGTACATTTTATTTTTGGTTTTTCGAGATGGGTTTCTCTGTGGCTTTGGAGGCTGTCCTGGAACTTGCTCTGTAGACCAGCCTGGCCTCGAACTCAACGAGATGCACCTGCCCATTCCAGGACAGGCTCCAAAACAATACAGAGAAACACTGTCTCGAAAAACCAAAACACAAATAAAGAAGTATATAAGTGAATGAATGAAATTTTTGTTGTTTTTCCAGACAAGGTTTCTTGGGAGCTTTGGAAGCTGTCTAGAACTAACTCTTGTAGACCAGGTTGTCCTTGAACACAGATATTTACAATTAAGGAACTCTCCTATGCATATATGTTCAGTCCTGCTTGACACAGTTAAGTCAAGTGAGAGATTTGAGAAACTCTGTGTCAGGTAACAGATCTCAGCATCCACCATTCATACTTTGATTCCTTTCTCTCAATTGTTGTTGGGTTTTATTTCTATTTATTGCAATGTTTCATGTGTTTTAGGCTTACTTCACACTATGTAATAGAGAATTGTTTTGAACTCATAATCCTGACTCTGCTGCCCATGGCTGGGGAGATGGTCCTGCTACTTCTTCCAGGGCTGAGCTTGAGTGGTTAGTAAGAGGAAAAGAGACCAGTGAATAAGTGTTCTCTAGGTTCTCTGGCTTTTGTTAGGAACATACCAATGAAGAGGGATGTGTGCAGGTACTGAGCTCACTGCCCAACCTTGAACCCAGTGTAGGGACAGTGCAGAAAGGGAAGGGCAGCCAGCAAGATGAGCGCTGTTTTTGCTTTGATGATGATATTAGCAGTGTGGATTTTGTAATACATTTTAGATGATCAATAAATAAATGTTCTGACTGCCCATTTCTTGGGGTCCACACACCGAAACATCAAGATTCTCAAACCAAATTCCTGCAGTTCAACCAAAAGAGAAGATGAGGGTAAAATGTGTGACTGTGTCTAACAAACTGTTATTTTCCTGGTTTAAGATATTCTGGCAGATAGAAATGGTATGATAATCCTTGCTATGATCTCATACAAACCCCTAGTCTCTGTAGTCCATTACCATGAAGCCTGTTTCAAGTTCTGGAAACAATTCTTGGAGATTCTAACTATATCATGTACACAGCCTCTATCCTGCCTGCAAGCCCTACCATGACTTGTCATTGTGTTCCCTCTCCTGCCCCCCTCCTTTAACATCATTTGAACGATGACCACAGTTGCTGTTGGAATGCAACATCTGTCTGCAAGTCTTCACAGCTCTGGAACAATGGGTTGACAATGCTGGACCCTGAGTGTGTAAAGGAATGTGTCCACAAAGGACCCTGTGCCTTGGAAGAGGAGCAGGAAGTGCGGTGGGGATTACAAGAATTTCTAGGAAAATACTACCTAGACTAGGGCTCTGTCTGCTGGGTTGGATGGCATTTACTGGGAAGACCTGGGCTGTAGTCACTTGATATCTGATCATTCAGTAGGGCAGATGCTGATGTCCTGAGACCCAGATGGCTTTGCCCTGTTTGCTGTGGCACTCAGGGAAGGCTTAGCAATCAGGAGCACCAATGGAAGGTAACATGCACATTCTTTTTAGGGATCTCCTCTGATGCACCTGCAGGAAGCTGTGAGGGAGACCACAGTCAATGTCTTGGTGAGTGTGTGTTCAGTGTCTTTACCTTCACAGAGCAGGAGGAGCCCTCTTGATGAGCTGCCACAGTTGCTGAGACTGATAAGTTACAAGACAGACTGTGCTTCTTTTTGGTCCATGAGAATTCCCTACAGAGGAGAAAGATACATATACATATACATATACTCTCGTCCTTTTTATACTGATTTTTTTAGTTAATCTTGTACCCTGCCACTTTGCTGAAGGTGTTTATTGGTTGTAGGATTTCCCTGGTAGAGTTTTTTGGGTCACTTATGTAAACTATCATATCATCAGCAAATAGTGAAAATTTGACTTCTTCCTTTCCAACTTGCAACCCCTGGAACTCCTTTTGTTGTCTTATTGGTCTGTCTAGAACTTCGAGTACAATGTTTAAGAGATATGGAGGACCGTGGACAGCCTTGTGTTGTTCCTGATTTTAGAGGAATTGCATTGAGTTTCTCTCCATTTGGTTTAATGTTGGATGTTGGTTTACAGTATGTTGCTTTTAATATGTTTAGGTATGTTCCTGTTATCCCTGATTTCTCCAAAACCTTTATTATGTAGGGATATTGGATTTTGTCAAAGACTTTTTCAACATCTAGTGAGATGATCATGTGATATTTTTCTTATGCAGTTTGTTTATATGGTTGATTATATTGATTGATTTTAATATGCTGAACCAGGGATGATGCACACTTGATCATGATGGATGATTTCTCTGTGTTCTTGGATTTGATTGCCAGTATCTTATTGAGTATCTTTCCATCAATGTTCATGAGGGATATTGGTGTGTGGTTCTCTTTCTTAGTTGTGTCTTTGTGTAGTTTCAGTGCCAAGGTCATTTCAGCCTCATTAAAAGAGTTTGACATTGAACCTTCTGCTTCTATAGTGTGGAGCAATTTGAGGAGTATTGGTATTAGCTCTTTGAATTTCTGGTAGAATTCTGCACTGAAACCATCTGGCCCTAGACTTTTTTTGGTTCAGAGACTTTTGATGACTGCTTCTGTTTCATATGGGATAACAGGTCTGTTTAAGTTGCTTATCTGTTCTTGATTTAATTTTGATAAGTTATATCTATTCAGAAAATAGTCCATCCTTTAAATTTTCAAATTTTGTGCAGTACAGGTTTTCAAATTATGACCTGAAGATTCTCTGGATTTTGTCATTGTCCATTCTTATGTCCCCCTTTTCATTTCTGATTTTGATAATTTTTCTGTTCTCTCTCTGCCTTTTGGTTAGTTTGGATAAAGTTTTGTCTATTTTGTTGATTTTTCTGGAAGAACTAACTCTTTGTTACATCAATTCTTTGTATTGTTTTGTTTGTTTCTACTACATTTATTTCAGCTCTCCAATTGATTATTTCCTGGGGTCTACTCCTCCTGGGTAAGTTTGCTTCTTTTTGTTCTAGAGCTTTCCAGTGTGCTGTTAATGCTCTAGTGTGATTGTGCTCCTGTTCTTTGATGTGGACAGTTATGAACTTTTCTTTTAGGACTGTTTTCAAAGTGTCCCATGAGTTTGGGTATGTTGTTTCTACATTCTCACTTAATTCTAGGAAGTCTTTCATTTCTCTCTTTATGTCTTCCTTGACCCAGGAGTGGTGCAATTGAGCATTATTCAATTTCCG
This sequence comes from Mesocricetus auratus, assembly GCF_017639785.1. Lineage (NCBI taxonomy): Eukaryota > Metazoa > Chordata > Mammalia > Rodentia > Cricetidae > Mesocricetus > Mesocricetus auratus. The sequence continues at coordinate 4,732,612 of NW_024429185.1, forward strand.
TGAATTTGAAGGGTTTCTGCAATTTGTGTTGTTGAATTCTAATTTTAAGACATGGTGGTCTGATAAGATGCATGGAGTTTTTCCAATTTTTTTATACCTGTTAAGGGTTGATATTATTCCCAGTATATGGTCAATTTTTGGGAAGGTTCCATGTGGCGCTGAGAAGAAGGTATATTCTTTTGTGTTTGAGTGGAATGTTCTATAGATGTCGGTCAAACCCAATTGGGTCATAACTTCTGTTAGTTCCTTTGTTTCTTTGTTAGGTTTCTGTCTAGTTGTCCTGTTTAGTGGTGAGAGTGGGGTGTTGAAGTCTCTCACTATAACTGTGAGGTCTTTTGTGTGATTTGAGTTTTAGTAGTGTTTCTTTTATGAAAGTGGGTTTCTTTTCTTTGGGCACAGATGTTTGGAATTGAGACTTCATCCTGATGGATTTTTCCTCTGAATATGAAATGAGCTTCTTCATCTGTTTTGATTTTAGTGTGAAATATAATTTGTTAGATAGTAGGATAGCTGCACCAGCTTGTTTCTTTGGTCCATTTGATTGTAAAATCTTTTCCCAACCCTTTACTTTTTGAGGTATCATCTGTCTTTCAAGTTGAGGTATGTTTTTTGTATGCAGGAAAAGGATGACTTCTGCCTTATCGATACTCTTAGCCTGTGCTTTTTTTATAGGTGAGTTCAGACCATTAATATTGAGGGACTACTGATTGTTAATTCTTGTTTGTTTTGGATTTGGTGGTGGAGGTATTGTGTGTGGATTTACCCTGTTTTTTCTTTTGATTTTTTTCTTTTTCAATTCAAATTGGAAACAAGGTTGCTTCACATGTCAATCCCAGGTCCCTCACCCTTTCCCTGCCCTCCTCCCATGCACTTCCACCAACTCCCACCCTCTCCCCCAATCCTCACTGCTTTCCCCAGGGAGGGTGAGGCCCTGCATGAGGGGTGTCCATAGTCTGTCATTTCATCTGGGGCAGGGCCTAGACCCTTTCCCGAGAGTCCAGGGTGAGAGTGCATCTCTCATTGTAGGATGGGCACCCAAAGTCCATTTGTATGCCAGGGTTAAGTACTGATCTTCTACCCAAGGCCCCATAGATTGCCTATGCCTTCTCACTGACAACCACATTCAGGGGGTCTTGAATAGTCCCATGCTGGATTACCAGCCATCATTCTGGAGTTCAAGAGCTCCCCCTTGTTTAGGTCAGCTGTTTCTGTGGGTTAAATAAGCCCAGTCTTGACCCCTAGGCTCATCAGTCCACCCTCTCTGTCTCTGGGTTCCTTGAGTTCAGCTCAGTGTTTAGCTGTGGCTGTCTGCCTCTGCTTCCATCAGTCATTCCTTGAAGGTTCTGTTTCTGTTATGTAGACTCTGGCAGTGGGATTGTAGGCTGGTACTTCCCTGATTCATATCTAAAATCCATTTATGAGTGAGTACATACCGTGTTTGTCTTTTTGTGACTGGGTTACCTCACTCAGGATGGTTTTTTCTAGTGCCATCCATTTGCCTGCAAATTTCAGGAGTCCAGTGTGTAAATGTACCACATTTTTTCTATCCACTCTTCAGTAGAGGGGCATCTAGGTTGCTTCCATGTTCTGGCTATTACATAGTGGAACAGATGCCGTTGTATTGTAAGACTCCGAATTTATCGAAATAAAATATAAGCTTAAACAGGGAGGGCACCCCACTAGAGAACTTGGGAAGTGAACAAAGGACCCCATCCCAGGAACCGGCCATACCACAGAATGGAATGTATGGTTTAGCAACCTTAATTGCAGAAGGGCTGTACATCCACAAAAAGCCAATTATGGGCTGCCATCTGTGAAGAACTGACCAGGGCAAACAAGACTAGTGGAAAACAAGGAGATAACACTATTTACTTAGGGAGAGATAATTAACTCATGCCAAGGTTTGAGGAATGTACAATATGAAGGACATCTACTTCCCTGGGTCAGGAGTTACGTACCCCCTCCCCCTGTCACGAGGTAGGGACCCCTCCCAAAAGCTTGTGGTTTTTGTCTTTAAAAGCTGATTGTAACTGAACCTCGGGGCCAATCGATCTAAAGGTGGCCGAGAGGCCCATCTGCAGATGCCTAATTAAAGCCTCTTACGTGTTGCATCAATTGGCACGTGGACTCTTGATTCTTGGGGTGACGAATCCGGCTTGGGGACCCCTCCTCAATTCGGGGTACCCCAACAGGATGAATGTACATATTTTGGATATATGCCTAAGAGTGTTATTGCTGGGTCTTGTGGTAGGTTTTCTTTTCTCTTTTTTTCCTTTTTTCTTTTTTTTTTTTTTTTGGTTTTCCAAGGCAGGGTTTCTCTGTGGCTTTGGAGGCTATCCTGGAACTTGCTTGGTAGTCCAGGCTGGTCTCGAAGTTACAGAGATCTGCCTGCCTCTGCCTCCCGTGTGCTGGGATTAAAGGCATGCACCACCAATGCCCGGCTGATTCCCATTTTTCTGAGGAATCTCCATACTGATTTGCAAAATGGATGTACCAGTTGGCACTCCCACCAGCAGTGGAGGAGTGTTCCCCTTTCTCCACACCAATGCCAGCATAAGCTGTCGTTGGTGTTTTTGATTTTAGCCATTCTGACAGGAGTGAGATATCTCAGAGTTGTTTTGATTTGCATTTCCCTGATGGCTGGGGAGACTGAGCACTTTCTCAAGTGCCTCTCAGCCATTTTAAACTCCTCCATTGAGCATTCTCTATTTAGTTCTGCACCCCACTTTTTAATTGGATCCTTTAGTGTTTTGGAGACTAGCTTTCTTGAGTTCTTTGTAAATTTTGGAGATCCGCCCTCTGTCAGATGTTGGGTTAGTGAATATCTTTTCCCATTGTGTGGGGTGCCTTTTTGTCTTGCTGACTGTGTCCTTTGCCTTACAGACGCTTCTTAGTTTCAGAAGGTCCCATTTATTAATTGTTGACCTCAGTGTCTGTGTTACTGATGTTATGTTCAGGAAGCTGTCTCCTGTACCAATTCGTTCAAGGGTACCTCCCACTTTCTCTTCTAAGAGGTTCAGTGTGGCTAGATTTATGTTGAGGTCTTTGATCCATTTGGACTTAAGTTTTGTGCATGGTGATAGACATGGATCTTTCTGCATTGTTCTACATGCCAGCATCCAGTTATGGCAGTACCATTTGTTGAAGATGCTTTCTTTTTTCCGTTGTATATTTTTAGCTTCTTTGTCAAAGATCAGATGTTCATACATGTCTGGGTTAATATCAGGGTGTTCAATTCAATTCCCTTGGTCTACCTGTCTATTTTTGTGCGGATACCAAGCTGTTTTCAGTACTATAGCTCTATAATAGAGCTTGAAATCAGGGATGATGATGACTCCATGTGGCTTTGTTGAATAGGATTGTTTTGGCTACCCTGGGTCTTTTGTTTTTCCATACAAAGGTGATTATTGTTCTTTCAAGGTCTGTGAAGAATTGTTCTGGTATTTTAATGGGGATTGCATTGAATCTGTAGATTGCTTTTGGCAGGATTGCCATTTTTACTTCGTTGATCCTACCTATCCAAGAGCATGGGAGATCTTTCCATATTCTGGTATCTTCTTTACTTTCTTTCTTTAAAGACTCAAAGTTCTTGTAATACAGGTCTTTCACTTGTTTGGTTAGTGTTAACCCCAAGATATTGTATGTTGTTTGTGTCTAAAAGACGATGTTTCTCTGATTTTTTTCTCAGCCCTTTTATCCTCTGTATATGGTAGAACTTCAGATTTTATTGAGTTGATCTTGTATCCTGCCACTTTGCTGAAGTTATTTATCAGCTGTAGGAGATTGTATCTCATTGATCTCCTTTTGTCGTTGTATTGCTCTAGCTAGATCTTCAACGACAATATTGAAAAGGTATGGAGAGATTGGACAGTCTTGTCTTGTTCCTGATTTGAGAGGAATCGGGTGGAGATTCTGTCCATTTAGTGTGGTGTTGGCTATTGGTTTGCTGTATATAGCTTTTATTATGTTATGGTAAGTTGCTGTTATCCTGGATCTCTCCAAGACCTTTATTATGAAGGGGTGTTGGATTTTGTCAAAGACATTTTCAACATCTAGTGAGATGATCATGTGAGTTTTGTTTCTCAGCTTGTTTATATGGTAGATTACATTGGTGGATTTCTGTACATTGAACCATCTCTGAATTTCTGGAATGAAGCCTACTTGATCATGGTGGATGAGTTTTTGTTTTGTTTGTTTTGTTTTGGTTTGTTTTTTTGTTTGTTTTTGAGACAGGGTTTCTCTTTATTGTTTTGGAGGTTGTCCTGGAACTTGCTCTGTAGACCATGCTAGCCTTGCAGTCACAGAGATCCACCTGCCTCTTCCTCCCCAGTGCGCCACCAGTGCCCGGCTGGGGATGAATTTTCTCATGTGTTCTTGGATTCAAATTTCCTGTATTTTATTGAGTATTTTTGCATCAGTGTTCATGACGGACATTGATCTTAAGTTCTCTTTCTTAGTTGTGGCTTTGTATGGCTTTGGTGTCAAGGTTATTGAAGCCTTGTAGAAAGAGTTTGGCAAAGACCCTTCTGCTCCTATTGCATGGAATACTTTCAGGAGTATTGGTATAAGCTTTCTCAATTTCTAATAAAATTCTGCACTGAGGCCATCCGGACCAGGGCTTTTTTGGGGGGATAGGAGACTTTTGGTGAGTGCTTTTATTTCCTT